>NC_084617.1:34197658-34207658 GCF_033978795.1 Nerophis ophidion
CTGAGAGAGCCAAGAAGCCAAATATTTTAAAAGGTATTTCCGTAAGAGCCATATAATATTTATTTTACACTGAACACAACTAATCACGTACATTTTTAAGTAAAACCAACATTTATAGAGTATAATAAATCTGTTATTCTCTGTAATAACATTGTTATTCTGAAGCTAACTGAGGAGGGGTGTGGCCTGTGGGCCTGCAGCGAAGCAGGGTGTGCCAGGACCCGCCTCGAAATCAGAGACAGGTGCGTAGCTGGCCCACCTGGGCCTTGTTATCTAATCACCTGTCGCTATGTTATAAGCAGCAGCCAGGAGGAGAGACGGGGTTGGGGCTGGAGCCAGAGTGTGAGTGAGAACGAAAGAGAAAAAGACAATTGCTGGAAAGCAACTAAGAGACTTATTGAAAAATAAAACAACATTGTAACCCTGAAACAGGCTCTCATGTCGGTGCTTGGTGGTCTGAAGAAACCCCAGGAGGGCAAGCCCCACACTAATCAGTAATAAATAAATAACTTTTTACCATTAACGCAACTTCTTGAACAGGTGCGGTAGAAACGGATGGATGGATTAAAATGCACGAGAATGTTTTATATTTTGAACGTTACTTTTAACACTGTGATTACAAGCGGAATTATTCATTACTTCCCGTGTCAAGCAGTGTCAGCTCATATTTATCTGAGAGCCAGATGCAGTCATCAAAAGAGCCACATCTGGCTCTAGAGCCATAGGTTCCCTACCCCTGTTGTAGTGTGAACAGTCTCTCAAAGTCAATCAAATTGCTGTTTTATTTCATTTCTTTGCTTCATCCATTCCACTAATTCCACATACTGATATATTAAAGTTTGTAAGTGTTGTACGTGCAAACATGTTTTAAATGATATGTTCCTCTAAGGCAGGGGTCGGGAACCTTCTTGGCTGAGAGAGCTATGGAAGCCAAATATTTTAAAATGTATTTCCGTGAGAGCCATATAATATTTTTTAACACTGAATAATAAGCGGTAGAAAAATGGATGGATGGACGAATACAACTAAATGCGGTCAGCACGGTGGAGGAGGGGTTAGTACATCTGCCTCACTATACGAATGTCCGGAGTTCGATCCTGCGCTCAGGATCTTTCTGCGTAGTTTGCATGTTCTCCCCATGACTGCGTGGGTTCCCCCGTGGTACTCCGGCGTCCTCCCACCTCCAAAGACATGCACATGGGGATAGGTTGATTGGCAACACTAAATTGGCCCTAGTGTGTGAATGTGAGTGTGAATGTTGTCTGTCTATCTGTGTTGGCCCTGCGATGAGGTGGCGACTTGTCCAGGGTGTACCCCGCCTTCCGCCCGATGGTAGCTGAGATAGGCGCCAGCGCCCCCCGCGACCCCAAAAGGGAATAAGCGGTAGGAAACGGATGGATGGATACCATTGATGTTTTTTTCGTTTGTTTTTTGAAAGTTGATTTTGCACTACTAAGTTATATAAGCATTGTTTGTTCCATATTCAGTGTTAAAACAAATCAGTGTCGCAAACTGAGCAATAATTAACATTTTATTCATGCACTTTCTCTTGCTACTTCAAGGCTTGAATGTTTGATTCACTCATTAGTGTTGTTTTATTTTCAAATTTGTTATTAGCCTGTGGAAAAAAAGTTGACTTTGATATTTCCCTCAGAAGGCTGCAAATAGAAAAGATGCATTCAATTTTTATTGACATTTCATTTGATATTGTTAGGGTCTTGGTCAAGTGAGAGTGACCCCAGGATGCACAGATTGGAGAAAGGTTGGGATTACAAAAATGAAAAAATTTTATTAGACAAAAAGGGATAACTAAGGGCCATGGGGCAAAAACGCACACCATGAAATGTGGACAAAATAGGTTCCTCAGAGGTCGGCAGGAGAAAAGGCTAGGGCACACTGAGCAGGGCTAGAGTCCAACAAAAGTAATCCTTTTACCTCAGGGGGACTAGGAGATAGACACACAGGAGGTAAGGGAACTCAGGACAAAGTAGCGAAAACATACCAGGTCTGGTGAAGCAGGTGCATGCACAACAGGAGTTCTGGAGATAATAACCGGCGAGGCCAAGCTGACAGCGACGAGCCTTAAAATACCGGTGTGCTAATTGCAAGCAGGTGTGCCTCAAGGTCCGCCCCTCGCCGAGGACGAATCACTAAAAGCACAGGTGCACACAAAGGAAACGGCAGGAAAACACTAAAAACACAAAATTTATGCCATTGATATTATTTTAATCATTTTTATTATTATTTCAATTTGCATGTGACTATAGTTATATGAGCCTTTCTTGTTCAATATTCAATGCAAAACTTGTTTGGGTCCCTGTTAAAAGGTTAATTTGTTATACCTTGGCCAGCGGCTTTGTTCAGTTTTAAATTTTGGCCCACTCTGGATTTGAGTTTGACACTCCTGTTGTACATGTTGTCTCCAATGACACTAGAATGAGACAGTCAGAGATTACAAAGAAGAACATAGTGAGAACTTGTAATCTCGCTACAAAGATGTCCAGGCATGGAGTACTTGTCTCTGGCCACCTGCCTGTGAGAGGCAAACATGAGAGGTATAGCCAGATAAGTCTCACTTAACAAGTGGCTGGCTAATTTTTGTAGACAAAAGGGACTAAGGTTTATTGATAATTGGCCTTATTTCTGGGGCAAACCGGGCTTGTTGATGATGGAAGGCCTTCACGCTAACCAAGAAGGCGCCATCATCCTGTCTAGGAACATATATTATTTTTTTGAGTCACACTTGACTAACTACGCTAGAGCAAGCCCGGTCACAGGCAATTACAGAGTCTGTTAGTCCGGGTGAGGAGTCAGTTAAGATAGAACTAGCTAGTGCCAGGCTGGAAAATCCCTGCACACATAGCATTTCTCCTAGAATAACACACAACTCACATAATGTTTTTTTTGCAGTGACTGTGCCAGAAGTGGACATGCACTCTACTGAATTGGCAAATTATGATGCGTTCAGTGTATCGCAACACCAAGCAAACAATCTGAAGATTCTCTCCATATCAATTCCTAGATATGGTCGAAATTATTAAAAGCGCACTACGCAAAATAAACGCAACATTATTAATATTACTACTATGGATAACTTTAACAAAACATCCTCAAAACAGCCCACTACCTATAATATGGGCTTTTTAAACATAAGATCTTTGTCTCCCAAAAACATACAAGTTAATGAGGTCATTAGAGACAACAATCTGAACGCCATTGAATCAGTGAATTCTCAGAGTTTGTCGCTGATCTAGTAACACACGTCGACAATATAATTATACTGGCGGACTTTAATATCCATATGAATACCCCATCAGACCCTCTGTGCGTAGCGCTCCAGGTTATAATTGATAGCTGTGGTCTTACACAAACAATAAATGAACCCATGCATCGCAATGGTAATACGATAGATCTAGTGCTTGTCCGGGGTGTCACCACCTCCAAAGTTATGATACTCCCGTGGACTAAAGTAATGTCCAATCATTACCTTATAAAATTCAGAGTTCTGACTCATTGTCAACAAGCTAATAGTAATAACTGCTTTAGCAGCCGCAACATTATTGGTGTCACAACGATGACTCTTGCTAGCCTACTGCCTTCAGTAATGGCGCCATTCCCAAATTATGTGGGCTCTATTGATAACCTCACTAACAACTTTAACTACGCTCTGCGCGACACCATTGATAGTATAGCACCGCTAAAGCTAAAAAAGGTCCCTAAAAGGCGTACCCCATGGTTTACAGAAGAAACTAGAGCTCTATCCTATAGAAAGCTGGAATGCAAATGGGGCACGACTAAACTTGAGGTTTTCCATCAAGCATGGAGTGATAGTTTAGAAAATAAAAAATGCATGCTTACCTTAGCTAAAGCTAATTACTACTCAAATCTCATCCGCCTCTACAAAAACAATCCTAAATATTAGTTCAGTACAGTAGCATCGCTAACCCAACAAGGGACTCCTCCCAGTAGCTCCACCCACTCTGCAGATTACTTTTTGAATTTCTTTAATAAGAAAATTTAACTCATTTGAAAGGAGATTAAAGACAATGCGTCCCAGCTATAACTGGGTTTTATTAACACAGATACAACTGTATATACGACGGATATTGCCCTCCAAAATAGTCTCTTTTTGATGAAATAACATTAGAGGAACTACTGGCGCGTGTAAATAGTATAAAAACAAACGTGTTTACTTGAACGACTTCCTGGGAAACTTATCAAGGAACTGTTTGTAATATTACGACCATCAGTGCTAAATATTATAAGCTTATCAATTTCCTCGGGCACTGTTCCCCTAGTATTTAAAAAAGCAGTTATTCATCCTCTCCATAAAAGACTTAACCTCGATGCTGACCTCATGGTAAACTACCGGCCGGTGTCTCACCTGCCCTTTATTTCGAAAATCCTTTAAAAAATTGTTGCACAGCAGCTAAATGAACACTTAGCGTCTAACAATCTCTGTGAACCCTTTCACTCCGGTTTCAAGAAAAATTACTTTACGGAGACAACCCTCGCAAAAATGACTAATGATCTATTGCCATCAATGGATTCTGATGCGTCATCTATGTTGCTGCTTCATGATCTTAGCGCTGCTTTTGATACCGTCGATCATAATATTTTATTGGACCGTATCATAACACGTAATTGTATGTCAGACTTAGCCCTGTCTTGTCTTATCTTAACTCTTATCTTAACTCTTATCTTACTGGCAGGTCTTAACTCTTATCTTAACTCTTATCTTACTGGCAGGATGCAGTGTGTCTCCCATAACAATGTGACCTCGGACTATGTTAAGGTAACGTGTGGAGTTCCCCAGGGTTCGGTTCTTGGCCCTGCACTCTTCAGCATCTACATGCTGTTGCTAGGTGACATCATACATGTTAGCTTCCACTGTTATAATGACGACACCCAACTCTACATGCCCCTAAAGCTGACCAACACGCCGGATTGTAGTCAGCTGGAGGCGTGTCTTAATGAAATTAAACAATGGATGTCCACTAACTTTTTACAACTCAACGCTAAAAAAACGGTAATGCTGATTATCGATCCTGACACCGACACCTATTTAATAATACCACCTTAACATTTGACAACCAAACAATTAAACAAGGCGACGCAGTAAAGAATTTGGGTATTATCTTTGACCTAGCTCTCTCGTTGAAAGTCACACAGTAAGAGTGTTACTAAATCAACTCTCTCGTTTGAGTCACACTTTAAGAGTGTTACCAAAACGGCCTTCTTTCATCTCCGTAATATCGCAAAAATTCGTTCCATTTTGTTCACTAGCGACGCTGAGATCATTATTCACGCGTTCGTTACGTCTCGTCTCGAATACTGTAACACATTATTTCCATTTGTCCCTATGTCTAGTTGGCACAAAATGTGGCTGCTTGACTTTTGACAAGAACAAGAAAGTTTGATCAGATTACACCTAAACTGTATATACCTTTATAACACATATACCTATATATATATATATATATATATATATATATATATATATATATACTTTTTATACATATATACCTATACTGGCTCACCTGCACTGGCTTCCTGTGCACTTAAGATGTGAATTTAAAGTTTTACTACTTAAGTATAAAATACTACACGGTCTAGCTCCATCTTATCTTGCTGATTGTATTGTACCATATGTCCTGTCAAGAAATCTGCCTTCAAAGAACTCCGGCTTGTTAGTGATTCCCAGGGCCCAAACAAAGTCTGCGGGGGTATAGAGCGTTTTCTACTGAGACTCCTGCTGGTTCCACTATGGACTGGACTCTCACTATTA
The DNA here is from genome assembly GCF_033978795.1 of Nerophis ophidion. Classification (NCBI taxonomy): domain Eukaryota; kingdom Metazoa; phylum Chordata; class Actinopteri; order Syngnathiformes; family Syngnathidae; genus Nerophis; species Nerophis ophidion. The sequence goes on from NC_084617.1 coordinate 34,203,447, forward strand.
TGTTAGATCCACTATGGACTGGACTCTCTCACTATTATGCTAGATCCACTATGGACTGGACTCTCACATTATGAACTAGATCCACTATGGACTGGACTCCCACACTCTAATGTTAGATCCACTATAGACTGGACTCTCACACTATTATGTTAGATCCACTATGGACTGGACTCTCACATTATGAACTAGATCCACTATGGACTGGACTCCCACACTCTAATGTTAGATCCACTATAGACTGGACCAGGGGTAGGGAACCTATGGCTCTAGAGCCAGATATGACTCTTTTGATGACTGCATCTGGCTCTCGGATTAATCTGAGCTGACATTGCTTAACACGATAAGTAATGAATAATTCCACTGGTAATCACAGTGTTAAAAATAACGTTCAAAATATAAAACATTCTCATGCTTTTTTATGTTCCAGAAGTTGCATTAATGGTAAGAAGTAATTTATTTATTATTGGTTAGTGTGGGGCTTGCCCTCCTGGGGGTTCTTCAGACCACCAAGAGCCTGTTTTAGGGTTACAATATTGTTGTATTTTATTTTTCTCTCAGTTGCTTTCCAGCAAATGTCTTTTTCTCTTCCGTCCTCACTCGCGCTCCGGCTCCAGCCCCAACCCTGTCTCTCCTCCTGGCTGCTGCTTATAAAAGAGTGACAGGTGTATAGATGACAAGGCCCAGGTGGGCCGTCTACGCACCTGTCGCTGATTTCGAGGCCGGTCCTGGCAACATCCTGCTTTGCTGCAGGCCCGCAGGCCACGCCCCCTCCACAGTTAGCTTCAGAATAACAATGTTATTACAAAGAATAAGAGACCTATTATACTCTGGAAATGTTGGTCTTACTTAAAAATGCACGCATTTAGTTGTGTTCAGTGTTAAAAAAAACATTACATGGCTCTTAGGGAAATACATTTTAAAATATTTGGCTTCTTGGCTCTCTTAGCCAAAAAGATTCCCGACCCCTGGACTGGACTCTCACACTATTATGTTAGATCCACTATGGACTGGACTCTCACATTATGAACTAGATCCACTATGGACTGGACTCCCACACTCTTATGTTAGATCCACTATAGACTGGACTCTCACACTATTATGCTAGATCCACTATGGACTGGACTCTCACACTATTAACTAAATCCACAATGGACTGGACTGTCACACTATTAACTAGATCCACTCGACGTCCATTGCACCGGTCGCCCGGGGCGGGGTCCCCACATCTGCGTTCCCCTCCAAGGTTTCTCATTGTCATCCCATTGGGTTGAGTTTTGTCTTTCCCTGTTGTGGGATCTGAGCCCAGGATGTTGTTGTGGCTTGTGCAGCCCTTTGAGACACTCATGATTTAGGGCTGTAAGGGTAAACTTTGATTGATTGATTGATTGATTGATTGATTGAGGTGGGAGAGGCCTATCCCCAGGTGCATGCCTTTGGAGGTGGGAGGGGCCTATCCTCAGGTGCATGTCTAATGTAAAAAGAACAAATCAAGTATAAATAGCTCCTGTAATTTGAGGAGCCTCCACTTGCGTTGCCAGTGTGTTATTCCCCCCCCCCCCACCCCCCACCCCACACACACGTAGAGAGAGGGAAGCCCGTGTCCTCCTGCATGAAGTTATTAGCGTGTGTCCTCCCTCCTTTGTACATCCTTCCAGGCGGTGACATCCATGACGTGATTTAGTAGCAGACAACATTTAGTGGTGGGTCACATCCATGATGTGATTTAGTAGCAGACAACATTTAGTGGTGGGTGGCAGACTCCTAATGATCTTTTTCCACTGCAGCCATTGACTCAATTGGATTTGTCCTCCCTTTCTCTTTTCATGTCTGGGTAACACACTGACTGCCAGGGTCTAAAGTGGTCAGTGCTGGAGGAGGGGTCACTGCTGATACTTGTTAGCCAGGGATGCAGAGGCTCATCTCACCACATCTAGTGTGTGTGTGTGACAATCATTGGTACGAGAGAGAGAGTATGTCATGTGACGTCAGAATGTCATGTGACGTCAGAATGTCATGTGACGTGAGAATGGTTGAAGAATAGGAAGGTGGTAAGTCCATGCTGCGAGCAAAGACGGCGTGCATGAGTGCTGCTCATCTGCAGCCCCCACTGCCAGCTCAGCACACTCCACAGTAATTGAAGCCATTTGCAATGTTGCAGTGTGGTAATGGGCAGATCCATGTCTACACCCACCCACTGCCTCCACCATTAATCACACTAGCCAGGGTTTGGCTTTCACAGCAGCTGGGAGGGAGTCACCGTCTTAAAGGAAGGATTTGACTTTTGGCCTGCTGCTTTTTCATTTCTACTTGTCAGGTGAACAAAAAGTTTGTTGATGTGTCTTCAACTTCACTTCACTTCAATATTCCCCAATCCAATCACCAAGTTGAGTGAGCTGAAACACTTCCCAGGCTATAGAACACACCTGTGTTCAAGCCACACTCACCCCATTAGGAGAATAATCAAATATGTTCACATATATTAGCCATACCGGCCAATGAGCCACATATATATGTGTAATATATATATATATATATATATATATATATATATATATATATATCCAAACCCCGTTTCCGTATGAGTTGGGAAATTGAGTTAGATGTAAATATAAACGTAATACAATGATTTGCAAATCCTTTTCAACCCATATTCAATTGAATGCACTACAAAGACAAGATATTTGATGTTCAAACTTATAAACTTTATTATTATTTTTTTGCAAATAATGACGAACTTAGAATTTCATGGCTGCAACACGTGCCGAAGTAGTTGGGAAAGGGCATGTTCACCACTGTGTTACATCACCTTTTTGTGACGTCTCGGTGGCATTGAGGTGACGAGTTGTTCTCTCGTGGGTGCAGCGGAAGACGGAACACAGCGTGAGGGTAGGGATAAGAATTTATTTATATAATAAAACGAACTAAAAACAAAAACACTTGCACAAAGGCACTAACCAAAAACCAACAAAACTAGCTTGGGAGCTAGAAAGAACAAAGGGCGCTAGCGTGGAAGCTAGGGACATAAACAAACAAAATAGCATATAAGCTAACAAGTATACAAAAATACATTTACCACAATGTTGGAAGAGCGGGATCAGCTGTTGCGTGTAGCAATCAAGAGTCCAAGACTGAATGTCAAACAGAGGCGGGCATATATAGGGAGATAAATAATCAAGGGCAGGTGCGCGTGATCAAAGCAGAGAGGGTGACACTAAATGGGTAACTATGACAACGGAAACAAAACTAGGAAGTGCCACAAAGAACTGAGGAAGACAAATACTAGACAGAATGTGATAAACAGAACCAAAACCAGAATATGTCATGATCCAAGACGTGGATCATGACACTTTTCTTTTAACAGCACTCAAAAAACGTTTGGGAACTGAGGGAGCTAATTGTTGAAGCTTTGAAAGTGGAATTCTTTCCCACTCTTGTTTTATGTAGAGCTTCAGTCGTTCAACAGTCCGGGGTCTCCGCTGTCTTATTTTACACTTCATAATGCGCCACACATTTTCCATGGGAGACAGGTCTGGACTGCAGGCGGGCCAGGAAAGTAACCGCACTCTATTTTACAAAGGCATGCTGTTGTACCATGTGCTGAATGTGGCTTGGCATTGTCTTGCTGAAATAAGCAGGGGCGTCCATGAAAAGACAGCGCTTAGATGGCAGCATATGCTGTTCCAAAACCTGTATGTACCTTACAGCATTAATGGTGCCTTCACAGATGTGTAAGTTACCCATGGGCACTAATGCACCCCCATACCATTACAAATGCTGGCTTTTGAAGTTTGCGTCGATAAAAGTCTGGAAGGTTCGCTTCCCCTTTGATCCGGATGACACAATGTCGAGTATTTCCAAAAACACTTTGAAATGTTGACTCGTCAGACCACAGAACACTTTTCCACTTTGCATCAGTCCATCTTAGATGATCTCGGGCCCAGAGAAGCCGGCGGCGTTTCTGGATGTTGTTGATAAATGGCTTTCGCTTTGCATAGTACAGCTTTAACTTGCACTTACAGATGTAGCGACCAAGTATATTTAGTGACAGTGGTTTTCTGAAGTGTTCCTGAGCCCATGTGGTGATATCCTTTAGAGATTGGTCTCGGTTTTTGATACAGTACCGTCTGAGGGATCAAAGGTCACGGTCATTCAATGTTATTTTCCGGCCATGCTTACGTGGAGTTATTTCTCCAGATTCTCTGAACCTTTTGA
>NC_084617.1:34212658-34300158 GCF_033978795.1 Nerophis ophidion
CATTTACTAAGTAATTGATAATGTTGAAAAATGTATTGGGGTGTTACCATTTAGTGGTCAATTGTACAGAATATGTACTGTACTGTGCAATCTACTATTACAAGTTTTAATCAATCAATCAATCAATCAAATCAATTATAGCCTACTGAGGCTATGGTGCTGTTAAGTTATTGTGGCTCAATGTGCCATTTTTTTTATTTTATTTTAATGTACTATTATTTGATATATATTATTGTTTTAGTTGCTTAAGAGATATTCCTGGCTCTGAATTTGCTCATTGCTATTTTTATGTTTTTGTGCATTATTTGTTGCCGTAATTAGGTTACTCATCAGTTACTCAGTACTTGAGTAGATTTTTCACAACATACTTTTTACTTTTACTCAAGTAAATATTTGGGGGACTACTCTTTACTTTTACTTGAGTAATAAATCTCTAAAGTAACAGTACTCTTACTTGAGTACAATTTCTGGCTACTCTACCCACCTCTGAGCAGATAGAAACAGTAAATGAACAAGTAGATTAATAATCAATTTTCTCAGTTTGTCCTTTATAATGTAGACAAACTAATAGGTGGATAAATGACACAATATGTTACTAAATACCTCAGCAGACTAATTAGGAGTCTTTGTTTGTTTACTGACTACTAAAAGACAAGTTCTCTAGTATGTTCACTATTCTATTTAAGGACTAAATTAAAATAATAAAAATATGTTTCATGTACCCTAACATTTTTTGTTACAATAATGACATTTTTTGTGGTGCCCTTAATTTAGAAAAGTACTGAAATATGTTTTGGTGCTGTTACCAAAATATTGGTGTGGGGACAACACTAGTATCTATGTGATTGATCTCCACATAGCAAAGAGGTGTGAGTGGAATATAATAATTTATAAATTAACTGAGGTGCAGTGTGAAGGAGGTCTTCACAGAAGCTGTGTGAGTAGATAACAATGGAGGATGATGATGAACACAATGTGTCCTCATGTCAGGATAATGAGCCCAGGGGCCCCACTAAGATGGAGTCCGGGGGCCCCACTAAGAAGGGGCACCACATTGTGCGGCCCCTTCAGCCTGGGATAATACACACCTCTGCAGATTGCTGGCATGTGTGGAAGAAGACCACTCACTCAGTATAGACCTGCTCCACCATGTCGTTTATGAGTCATGTGGCAGATTAGACTCTACTGGCAGACATTTATAAACACCTTTCCTTCTCCCTGCTGGAGCAAGCGAGAGAGAGAGAGAGCTAGAGAGAGAGAGAGAGAGAGCGAGAGAGAGAGAGAGAGAGAGAGAGAGAGAGAGAGAGAGAGAGAGAGAGAGAGAGAGAGAGAGAGAGAGAGTAGAGCATGTCTTCTAGAATGACATCAAACATCAGTGTTGCACATTTAGATTTATAATCCTGTCTGAAGCTCTGCGATGTTTGGATGCCATCCACCTCTCTGCTAGCTCCACTTCAAATAGACACGCTATGTTTCCGCCTCTGCCATGGAAAGAGAGAGATAGTGCGCGGGACCCCAGGGTGATGTTCACCACTTCCTGTTGTCTGGCCCCGCCCCTCTTGTCTGCATGTCCCTTTGAACTTCCCACCAGAGGTCACAATAGCTCACAATTAAGTCCACCTGGGACAGAACACTAAGGACTCCATGAAGATCATGTAGAAGCACAAAGGACACCTGACAATTAGTCTGCTGACTACTATGTAATAGTTCCCTCTGGTGTGTTTACACACCAGAGTGAACTCTTTAAACACACAAGAGAAGACTATGTAAACACACCAGAGAGGACTATGTAAGCACACAAGAGAGGACTATTTAAACACACAAGAGAGGACTATGTAAACACACAAGGGAAGACTATTTAAACACAAAAAAAGACTATTTAAATACACAAGAGAGGACTATGTAAACACACCAGAGAGGACTATTTAAACACACCAGAGAGGACTATGTAAGCACACAAGAGAGGACTATGTAAACACACAAGGGAAGACTATTTAAACACAAGAAAAGACTATTTAAATACACAAGAGAGGACTATGTAAACACACCAGAGAGGACTATTTAAACACACCAGAGAGGACTATGTAAGCACACAAGAGAGGACTATTTAAACACACAAGAGAGGACTATGTAAACACACAAGGGAAGACTATTTAAACACAAGAAAAGACTATTTAAATACACAAGAGAGGACTATGTAAACACACCAGAGAGGACTATTTAAACACACCAGAGAGGACTATGTAAGCACACAAGAGAGGACTATTTAAACACACAAGAAAAGACTATTTAAACACAGAAGAGACTATGTAAACACACCAGAGAGGACTATTTAAACACACCAGAGAGGACTATGTAAACACAAAAAAGAGGACTATTTAAACACACCAGAGAAGACTATGTAAACACACAAGAGAGTACTATTCAAACACACCAGAGAGGACTATGTAAACACACAAGAGAGTACTATTTAAACACACCAGAGAAGACTATGTAAACACACAAGAGAGTACTATTTAAACACACCAGAAAGGACTATGTAAACACACAAGAGAGTACTATTTAAACACAAAAGAGAGGACTATGTAAACACACAAAAGATGATTCTTTAAACACACCAGAGGAATATTTAAACACACAAGAGAGTACTATTTAAACACAAAAGAGAGGACTATGTAAACACACAAAAGATGATTCTTTAAACACACCAGAGGAATATTTAAACACACAAGAGAGTACTATTTAAACACAAAAGAGAGGACTATGTAAACACACAAAAGATGATTCTTTAAACACACCAGAGGAATATTTAAACACACAAGAGAGGACTATTTATAAACACCAGAGGACTATATAAACACACACAAGAGAGTACTATGTAAGCACACAAGAGAGGACTATGTAAACACACTAGAGAGGACTATTTAAACACAAGAGAAGATTATTCAAACACACAAGAGAGGACTATTTAAACACACCAGAGAGGTCTATTTAAACACAAAAGAGAGGACTATTTAAAAACACCAGATAAGACTATGTAAACACACTAGAGAGGATTTTTTAAACACACCAGAGAGGACTATTTATAAACACCAGAGAGGACTATATTTAAATAGTTCTCTCTTGTGTGTTTACATAGTCCTTTCTGGTGTGTTTAAATAGTACTCTCTTGTGTGTTTACATAGTCTTCTCTGGTGTGTTTAAATAGTCCTCTCTTGTGTGTTTACATAGTCCTCTCTGGTGTGTTTAAATAGTCCTCTTGTGTGTTTACATAGTCCTCTCTGGTGTGTTTGAATAGTACTCTCTTGTGTGTTTACATAGTCCTCTCTGGTGTGTTTAAATAGTCCTCTTGTTGTGTTTACATAGTCCTCTCTGGTGTGTTTAAATAGTCCTCTCTGGTGTGTTTACATAGTCTCTTGTGTGTTTAAATAGTCCTCTCTTGTGTGTTAAAATAGTATTCTCTTGTGTTTACATAGTCCTCTCTGGTGTGTTTACATAGTCTCTGGTGTGTTTAAATAGTCCTCTCTGTGTGTTTAAATAGTCCTCTCTGGTGTGTTTATATGAATGGTTAGCTACCTTGGTGGTTTCTTTGGTCAGGAAAAAAGGGACTTGAGGTCCAAATCCCAAAGCCGTGACATTGTCATCACAGCCGGATGGCCGTCTGGTGTTTGTTTGAAAGGAGAAGGGAAAAGAGTCCAGGCTGAATCACTTCATGTTGCCAATGCCTTCCCACCTCCATCATTACTGCAACATGTTTTATTTTCACTTCTCACTGACTCACACTCACTCAGGCCTCAGATGCCTTCAGCCCAGAGAGAGCATGTGAAGTAACCATTGGCCTGAATGTAAATTATGTCATGCACCTCTGCTGGAAATCCTGGAGAAATGGATACTGTACTTCAGTGATATTCAACTGGCGGCTCAGGAATGACACTTAAGTTCAAAATGTGGGAGAGAGTCACATTTTTGCAGCCAAGTTAAATGACTAGAATGTGCAATTCCCGCGGCAAAATTTGCACAAAGAGTTAGCATGCTAACAGTTAACATATGTCCTGCACAGTTATATGACTTTCAGGTGTACAGCGGCAAAATGAGAAAAGTTAGTATGCTAATGTTAGCATTTGAGCATGCTAGCCGTTATGTCAGGTACCAAGTTGTGTGACTCTGGGGTAAACGGTTGCAAAATAAGATAACAAAGTTAGCATGTTAATGTTAGCATGCTAGCAGGTACTACATATCACGTACTAAGTTATAGGACAAAGGTAAACGGCTGCGAAAATAAAGAGAAAAAAAGAGTAAAATTAGCTTAGAAAATTAGCATGTAAATGCTAGCATGCTAGCAGGTACAACATGTGACGTACTAAATTATATGACTAAGGTAAACGGCTGCGAAATTAACGAGAAAAAAAAGTAAACTTAGCTTTAGAAATTAGCAGGTACCACATGGCACGTACTAAGTTATATGACTAAGGTAAACGGCTGCAAAATTAACGAGAAAAAAAAAGAAGAGTTAAATTACCTTTGAAAATGAGCATGCTAATGTTAGCATGCCAGCAAAACCACTCAAACAATAATAAATGGATTATTTAAAATCTCTAATGCTATTTATTATTTAAAATCTCTAATGCTAATCAGTAGCAAAGCCGATGTAATTAGCAGCAAGCTAGTGCATTTTTAGAAAAGTGGAACCTTGCTTTACTTAATTTGGAGCTTTTCTGGTGTCGTTTCTCCGTTGGCGTAGAAATTTGCAACGTTACCTGGAAGTAGTTTGGCCGAGCCCGTTTTCAATTCCGCTGGTGTGATCGGCAACCAGGTGTGACGTCACGCACAACCCAGGTACCGCAACATGGCACACTTGCTTTTACATGAATCAGAAGAACTGTCGGGATTCGCTCACTGCCGAAATAGTACCTGATTCTGTAGCGTCCCTCTGCAAGCCTGTCTTTTTTACATCTAAAGGTTTCTTTCTTTCTTTAGTTTATTTGGAACATGAACACACTTACAGCATAATGCATCACACAATTTCAGATCATTTCACTTTACATCATGTCTGAAAAGGAGTAGGAAGAAGCAAAGCTTATTTAATCTTACCCCTTTCCCACTTCAGAGCGTTTACAAATACATACATTAATTTACGGACTCTTTTTTTTTATAGTAAAATGACATCCGTGAATAAGTAATGCAACAATTTTGTAACATGTAATAAAGTCAGTCATTAGCAACTTACTGAGATGAAGCATATCTTATTTTTAAATAAGGTTGAAAGTGTTTCTCATAATTCTTCTTCTTTGTACTATATAAGCACTATTAATTTCAAGAGCCTCTTAAACTGGATCATATCTGTACAATGTTTAACTTCTTTACTCAATCCATTCCATAATTTAATTCCACATACTGATATGCTAAAGGTTTTAAAGGCCTACTGAAATGAGATTTTCTTATTTAAACGGGGATAGCAGGTCCATTCTATGTGTCATACTTGATCGTTTCGCGATATTGCCATATTTTTGCTGAAAGGATTTAGTAGAGAACATCCAAGATAAAGTTCACAACTGGAGAAAAGCCCTGCCTCTACCGGAAGTCGCAGACGATGACGTCACATGTTGATGGCTCCTCATATATTCACATTGATTTTAATGGGAAACTCCAACAAAAACAGCTATTCAGACCAAAAAAACTTAAATTTCCCCATTAATTTGAGCGAGGATGAAAGATTCATGTTTGAGGATATTGATAGCGATGGACTAGAAAAAAAAAAAAAAAAAAAACAAGTAAAAAAAAAAATCGCGTTGCATTGAGACCGATTCTGATGTTTTTAGACACATTTACTAGGATAATTCTGGGAAATCCCTTATCTTTTTATTGTGTTGCTAGTGTTTTAGTGAGTTTAACAGTACCTGATAGTCGGAAGTGTACGTCCACGGCCGGGTGTTAACGCGCAGTGTCTCGGGGAAGTCGACGGCAGCTGTATGGACGGCACAAGCTCAGCTGATATCCTGTACGTGGCAACTTTTTAACCACAATTTTCTCACCGAAACCTGCTGGTTGACAAGTGGTCGGGATCCATGTCCGCTCTGATCCATAGGAAAGTTTCAACTCTGTGAATTTTAAACAAGGAATCACCGTGTGTTTGAGTGGCTAAAGGCTATAGCTTCCCAACTCCGTCTTTCTACTGTGACTTCTCCAATATTAATTGAACAAATTGCAAAAGATTCAGCGACACAAATGTCCAAAATACTGTGTAATTATGCCGTTAAAGCAGACGACTTTTAGCTGTGTGTGTGCGTAGCGCTCATACTTCCTAAAAACGCGTGACGTCCTGCGTACACGTAATCATTACGCGGCGTTTTCAAGAAAAAAGTCCCGGGAAATTTAAAATTGCAATTTAGTAAACTAAACAGGCCGAATTGGCATGTGGTGCAATGTTAATATTTCATCATTGATATATAAACTATCAGACTGCGTGGTGGGTAGTAGTGGGTTTCAGTAGGCCTTTAAGTGTTGTACGAGCATACACATGTTTTAAATTAGATTTTGCTCTAAGGTTATATTTCTGCTCTATAGTTGTGAAGAATTGTTGTACATTCTTTGGTAGCAGGTTATAATTTGCTTTTTACATCATTTCAGCTGTTTGCATTTTTACCAAATCATCAAACTTTAATAATTTTGACTCAATAAATAGTGTTTGTATGTTCTTTGTATCCAACATTATGTATCAGTCTAATTGATCTTTTTTGTAACACGGTTAGTGAATGTAGCGCACATTTGTAGTTATTTCCCCATATTTCTGCACAATAACTCAGATATGTAACACTAGCGAGCAGTAGAGCATATGAGGTAATGTTTGGCCCAGGACGTATTTTGCTTAATTCATTATTTAAATGTTTTTTGCCGCCTTTTGTTGTATATTTTGTATATGAGATTCCCAGTTCATTTTATCATCTATTAATACTCCCCAAAAATCTGGTTTCTTTCACCCTTTTAATATCTACTCTGTCTATTTGTATTCCTGTCTGATGCTCTTTTCTACTGTTACCAAATAGCATTATTTTAGTTTGACTGAGATTCAAAGAAAGTCTGTTTTTTTTCAAACCAGCTTTTTAATTTGTTCATTTCTTCTGTTATTATTTGTATTATCTTCTGTGTGTTCTCTCCTGAACATAAAGCAGTTTTGTCATCTGCAAATACAACTAACTTTAAGTCTTTTGTAACTTTACAAATGTTGTTTATACAGAGATTAAACAATCTTGGTCCCAGTATTGATCCCTGGGGTGAAATCACCACAAGATATATCTAGCCCTGTTGACATATTTTCACCCGTCTTCACATATTGCGTCCTGTTGGTTAAATAGTTGACGTTTAAGTTTGAATTTCAAGCACATGGAATAATTTTGCTTTTTTTTTAACTCAGTTTGCAGCCTTCAGAGTGACATGCAGTCGAATTAGACTTTGCTCATCTTGAACATTTTCAATGTGGATCAGACCGATCCAATCCCACTTTGCTTTGAACATCTGGGATACAGGTAAGGACGGATTACGTGATCCAGGATGGCAAAAAAATAGGGTTTCAAAACTTGAATCATTTATATTTAGATGACACCTTTGGACCTACTGGGTTCTCCCTAGTTCTGGAAATGAAAATAATATTGCGGTCCATTGTTTCCTACCACTCTAATAGCCCTCCTGTTCTTCTCGATGTTTCAGGTCAATGGTATCTGATGGCCTTCATCCACAGATTTGGGAACACCTGTGGCCGCAGTGCAGTTCCTCACACAAAACTACAAAGACTAAAGATTTGCTAAGACCTGCATGGAGATCCGTGATCAGTATGAGCTGCTGTGAATACATTGCAAGTTTAGCAGGTCAGGGTTCTTTGTTTACATCCCTGACTAGAAAGAGGTTTTGACTTTGGGTTTCCGCTCTGTCACGTTTCACTGCAAGACCTCGCTGGGGATTTCTTAATAGTTTCCGAGTGCTGACGACAAAAAAAGGAGAAGGGCCTCTGATATCACCAGCCAGGGTGGAAAGAGTTGGTTCTATATCAGGGACGGAAACACGTCAGGGCCAAAAAAAGGAAGTAGGAGGTGAAAGTGAGACCACAACGCAGTTGCAGTGGAACTAAAACACCAGATTATAGATTGTGCTTATTTGTTCATCATATTTCCTTTATTTGCTGGAAGCAACTTCCAAGCTACTTTGATTGATCTCCTGAAGTGAAAGCCCCCTTAGTCCTTCAACGTAACTTTGGGATGATTAACCCATTTTGAACCGAGGCCCACCTGGCAGGTCTGCAGAGGATCAACTTTTCAACCCTTCCACTTGGAGTTAGTCTTTGTAGCGGAGTGGCCCCTCCCCTAAGGAGGAATATCGGTTTCTAACCAGCACCTCTCCTCTGGGACGGCCTTGTATCAATACCCCACATGTCTGGATCTCTATGAGGAACTTTGATGTTGTGATGATCAATCTTTACTTGGTGCTTGCATTGACCTGAATTTGGTGTCTCATCAGTGGTCCACTAGGTAATTTTTGTTCCTTTGGTGGATAAGCCCGCCTTGGTAAACCCTGTGTGGCCCCTGAATGAACCCTCAGAGATCATTGATCAATTGTGTTTGCTTCCAGGACTGAGCTGTGAAAGTGGCAGACTTCACAAACAAAACAGTCTCATCAGAAGAAGACAACTGTTGTCATCCATCTCCACCTTGATTGGATTTATTAATGTAGCATTCTTACCATTGGCAAGTCAACCAGGATTCTAACACGCCAGGCTACTACAAATTCTTCCTCGCCAAGACTGAAAAGGTGTTTTTCCTGCCAAAACTTGCTGGCTTTTGCAGCTTTCTTGGATGTTTATTTTGATGCAGAGTATTATGGTTGAGAAAGATGTCGCCCCTTGATGCCATGGCAAACACATTTCATATCTTCTAATGTATTCCAGCGTACATTAATTAAAAGGAATGTCTTTCATTGCCTATCGGGGACAAAAGTCATCTAATATGCGCACAGAGTCTTCCTTTCCACTCGTCTGATTTCACTGGAGAGTTCCTCCACTTTATGGCTGCTTGTGAATGACATAAACAGACTTTATTGACCTGTGTGTCTTTTAATTGTGTCTTAGAGCAAAACTCACACAATCTGGCTTTAATTAACATTACACTTTTGTTTTACAAAGGATGTGCTTACCTGCCATCGAAAACTAATTCAATGGTATTTTCACAGATCAAATGACAAAGTGCTGTTAACAACATAGCTGAAGTAAAACGACAATTCAAGTAAAACAACAACATCATAAAAAGGTGATTAAAAATTACAGTTAAAAGGTGCATTAACTAAAATATTGACTAAAAAGAGAATTTGTCCACACCGTCAAGAAGACGGAGGGACTGGTCTGGGAGTTATAGTCTGGAATACCAGGTTTTAACATAGGGTCTTTAGAAGACTGTAGACCCTGAAGAGTAGGGGCATAACAAGTCAGTGATGTACTGAGGGGCCCCACCATGCAACTGGAGTGTAGGGGCATAACAAGTCAGTGATGTACTGAGGGGCCCCACCATGCAACTGGAGTGTAGGGGCATAACAAGTCAGTGATGTACTGAGGGGCCCCACCATGCAACTGGAGTGTAGGGGCATAACAAGTCAGTGATGTACTGAGGGGCTCCACCATGCAACTGAAGTGAAGGGGCATAACAAGTCAGTGATGTACTGAGGGGTCCCACCATGAAACTGAAGTGTAGGGGCATAATAAGTCAGTGATTTAGTTAGGGGCCCCACCATGCAAAGTCAGGACTACAATCTTCAACTCAGTTTGACAGGAAGTCAATAAAGACACAAGCAAGAAGCCTGGGAAAAAGCTCAAATTATTTGACTAAATATGGCTGATGTCCTGCAGGAAAGTCCCAGGTGTCACTGGCGTGGCAGTGGACCAGTCCCAGGTGTCACTGAGGTGGCAGTGGACCAGTCCCAGGTGTCACTGGCGTGGAAGTTGGCTAGTCTCTGGTGTCACTGAGGTGGCAGTGGACCAGTCCCAGGTGTAACTGCACACTAAAAAGGTAAGGCAGGTGTCCAGGAAGACAATCAGATGCCATCGATGTTAGTCATGAGAGAGTTGAGATCTTCTCCCACGTTCTCTAAACGCTTCCTTCCTTTTGCTTTTGTCTTGTCGCTGGAACGGGGGAAGCGACTTGTGAGTGCAATTTTGAGAGGGCGAGTCAGGAGGTATTGACAACGTGGGACACAGGTGGGAATACTGACACTCACCTTTTACAATCCAATTATGTTCAAAGCAATTGTGAGTAAGTATTTTAAGTGATTATTTTAAGTGAGACACCGGAGCTGACGTGTGATTGCATCACTGATGTGTAACTGCTAGCCACAGGCGTAAAATATCCCCGCTCCTATTATGGCACTTTTAATATGAGAGCGGCGTATTGCATCAGTTTTTGCACAAAGAGCAAGAACTGATGACAACATGAGGACACACTTTGATGGATTTGGTTTTTTCTGACTCCTTGTTGTTACAAAGTTGTTAACAACGCTCAAGTGTCAAATGATTTTGGCGTCAGCTTACACACAGTTTGTAAACTTTTTAGTCTGGCAACGTCACACCTGGGCAAAATACTACGTCAGATCTGGGCAAACTATTACGTCACACCTGGGCAAACTAATACGTCACACCTGGGCAAAATACTATGTCACACCTGGGCAAAATATTCTGTCAGATCTGGGCAAAATACTATGTAAGACCTGGGCAAACTACTATGTCACACCTGGGAAAAATACTATGTCACACCTGGGCAAACTACTATGTCACACCTGGGAAAAATACTACGTCACACCTGGGCAAACTACTATGTCACACCTGGGCAAAATCCTACGTCAGACCTGGGCAAAAGACTACATCAGACCTTGGCAGAATACTACATCAGTCCTGGGCAAAATTCTACGTCAGACCTGGGCAATATACTACATCAGACCTGGACAAATAAAAAGGTTCAAAATGTTTATCATGATTCTTTGTCATTTGTAAACATGATACAATTATGTAATCATTATATATGTTTTTTACTACACATTTATGTATTCATTTTATATGTTTTTACTACACAATTATGTATCCATTATATATGTTTTTACTACACAATTATGTATTCATTATTTATTTTTTTAACTACACAATTATGTATTCATTATATATGTTTTTTTTATGTACACTGTTGAAAAAAATCTGTGGATTTTACAGTAAAATGCTCAGCTGCAAATATTTTTCCATTTAATGTACAATGTTTTATTTTACTGTGTAAAAATGGACGAATGTTTTTTACTGTAAAATCTACAGTTGTTTGTCCACATCTTTGGTTGTATTTTGGCGACTGAGCTCCCAGTTTTTACCGGTAAAATAATTTTTGCCGTGCACAAATTTGATGGATAACTCGCTTTAAAATCATGAGTCTAGTACTTATTTTTATTTCAACACAAAAAAAATGTTTGGAATGTAGTATCAGTTCAAGTTTGAAAAATATAAAATTGCTTGAGTACATGTTTTTTGCCCCTGTTGAATACATTTGGTAAGAAAAGACACAAATTAATTGCAGGCCACGTAAATGAGGTGGCGGGCAGGAAGTGGCCCTGAGCCTTGACACAGTGAGATATATAAGGGCCAGGATGTTTGTTTTTTAACTGGGTCTGGAAGAAAAACAGCATTGATGACTTCTATATATTTAAACTGTGTACAATTTTTAAAAGATACTTTTGAAGAGGGGGGAGGCATGGTTTCATTAGCAATCTAGGAACGCCTCCAGAATCGAACATTTTGCAAAAAGAGTAAAAAAAAACTGGTTTTAAAAGTTACTGTGAAACAAAATGTACGCACAATTTATACGAAAGCATTTCCGATACGTGTTGTGTGGAGCACAAGGAAGTGTTTTAAATGCTACGGTTTGGATGTTGCCTCGTTTGGGTGGACTTTAGTTCAATCTAGGGTTGTACGGTATACCAGTACTAGTATAGTACAGTGATACTAATTAATCATATTCCGTACTATACCGCCTGTAAAAAGTACCCCCCACCCCTCTTTTTTTTAACAGGCATGATGTCATGACATTGCTGGTTTTATGAGCAGACGAGCATGTTGGACAGCGCACACACACAGACTACTTACAAGCAGACACAGTGTGTGGACAGAAAAGGGAATGGACGCATTTTGGTGTAAAAAGTAAAGCTAAAGGTGAAGTTATAACACTGAAACACCCTCAGGAAGAGGTGCTTTAAGACATGGCTAGCTAGCTAGCAGCTAACATCCATCCACAGTGTTTTAGCTACTTCTAAATCACTAATCCTGGCCTCCATGGCGACAAAAAAAGTTTTTTTTACAAGTATTATTATCACTGGAGGACGAGGAATAGCTAAACATGCTTCACTACACACCCTAGGAGGATACAATAGTTCACCGTTCTCACAATGTAAACAAATGCCATGGGTGGATCTACACCTGACATCCACTGTAATGATACCAAGTACAAGCACGTATCTAGTCGATACAACTATGATTACATCGATATTTTTTATCGTCAGAAAATCTTTTTTTCTTTTTTAAATTCATATTATGTTTATAAACTCAGTAAACATGTCCCTGGACACATGACGACTTTGAATATGACCAATGTATGATCCTGTAACTACTTGGTATCGGATTGATACCTAAATGTGTGGTATCAACCAAAACTAATAGAACGTATCAAAGAAGAGAAGAATAAGTGATTATAACATTTTAACAGAAGTGTAGATGGATCAGGTTAAAACAGAAAATAAGCAGATATTAACAGTAAATGAACAAGTGGATTAATAATATTTGTTTACACTTTTTCCCTCATAATGTAGACAAAATAATAGGTAGATAAATGACACAATATGTTACTGCATATGTCAACAGAATAATTAAGAGTCTTTGTTTGTTTACTTACTACTAAAAGACAAGTTGTCTAGTATGTTCAGTATTTTATTTAAGGACTAAATTACAATAATAAACATATGTTTCATGTACCCTAAGATTTATTTTTAAAATAAAGCCAATAATGACATTTTTTTGTGGTCTCCTTTATTTAGAAAAGTATGAAAATACATTTTGGTAGCGATACCAAAATACCGGTATGGGGACCACCCTAGAACAATGTATGACATGAAAGGGGCTATGGATATTTTCCTCATAGAACACTTTTTGTGTGCGGTGAGTGTCACTGCTTAGCACCACACACACACACATACACACACACACACACACACTCACACACACACACACACACACACACACACACACACACACACACACACACACACACACACACACACACACACACTCTGTGGTAAAGGGTGTATAAGCACCTAAATACAGAGCATGATTCACACTCCCACTCCCACACTCTCCTTAAAAGCCTACTGAAATGAGATTTTCTTATTTAAACGGGTATAGCAGGTCCATTCTATGTGTCATACTTGATCATTTCGCGATATTACCATATTTTTGCTGAAAGGATTTAGTAGAGAACATCGACGATAAAGTTCGCAACTTTTGGTCGCTAATAAAAAGGCCTTGCTTGTACCAGAAGTAGCAGACGATGTGCGCGTGATGTCACGGGTTGTGGAGCTCCTCACATCCTCACATTGTTTACAATCATGGCCACCAGCAGCTAGAGCGATTCGGACCGAGAAAGCGACAATTTCCCCATTAATTTGAGCGAGGATGAAAGATTTGTGGATGATGATATTGAAAGTAAAGGACTAGAAAAAAAAAACTTAAAAAATAAAAAAAAAAGCGAGGACGGTGGGAGCGATTCAGATGTTATTAGACACATTTACTAGGATAATTCGGGAAAATCCCTTATCTGCTTATTGTGTCACTAGTGTTTTAGTGAGATTGTATAGTACCTGAAAGTCGGAGGGGTGTGGCCACGGGTGTGGTGACCGCCAGTGTCTCTGAGGGAAGCCACGCAGCTGCAGGAGGACGCAAGCTCCGCTCATAAGAGCCGACATATTACCACAATTTCCTCACCGAAACCTGCCGGTTGAAATGTGGTCGGGAACCATGTTCGCTTGACCGCTCTGTTCCATAGTAAAGCTTCATCTTCGGGAATGTAAACAAGGAAACACCGGCTGTGTTTTTGTGGCTAAAGGCAGCTGCAATACACCGCTTCCCACCTCCATCTTTCTACTTTGACGTCTCCATTATTAATTGAACAAATTGCAAAAGATTCTACAACACAGATGTCCAGAATACTCTGTATTTATGCGATTAAAGCAGACTACTTATAGCTTGGATCGGGCTGGAAAAAAATGTCGGCTACAACTGGTGACGTCAAACGCAGGCGTCATCATACCCCGACGTTTTCAACAGGATACTTCACGGGAAATTTAAAATTGTAATTTAGTAAACTAAAAAGGCCGTATTGGCATGTGTTGCAATGTTAATATTTCATCATTGATATATAAACTATCAGACAGCGTGGTCGGTAGTAGTGGGTTTCAGTAGGCCTTTAAACACTCATGCTTCATTCAGCTGCTCAGAATAACTCCTGCAGTGTAAATAAACATCAAAGTTGTTGCACATTTAGCTGCAAGTGCAGTGTAGATAAGCATCAACATTTAGCTACAAGTGCAGTGTAAGTGTGCATCAACATTTAGTTGCAAGTGCAGTGTAGATAAGCATCAACATTTAGCTACAAGTGCAGTGTAAGTGTGCATCAACATTTAGTTGCAAGTGCAGTGTAGATAAGCATCAACATTTAGTTACAAGTGCAGTGTAACTGTGCATCAATATTTAGCTACAAGTGCAGTGTAAGTATGCATCAACAATTAGTTTCAAGTGCAGTGAGTGTGCATCAACATTTAGCTACAAGTGCAGTGTAAGTATGCATCAACAATTAGTTTCAAGTGCAGTGTAAGTGTGCATCAACATTTAGTTGCAAGTGCAGTGTAAGTGTGCATCAATATTTAGCTACAAGTGCAGTGTAAGTATGCATCAACAATTATTTCAAGTGCAGTGTAAGTGTGCATCAACATTTAGTTGCAAGTGCAGTGTGAGTGTGCATCAACATTTAGCTACAAGTGCAGTGTAAGTATGCATCAACAATTATTTCAAGTGCAGTGTAAGTGTGCATCAACATTTAGCTACAAGTGCAGTGTAAGTGTGCATCAACATTTAGCTACAAGTGCAGTGTAAGTGTTCATCAATGTTTGGCTACAAGTGCTGTGTAAGTGTGCATCAACATTTAACTACAAGTGCAGTGTAAGTCTGCATCAACATTTAGTTTCAAGTGCAGTGTAAGTGTGCATCAACATTTAGCTACAAGTGCAGTGTAAGTGTGCATCAACATTTACCTACAAGTGCAGTGTAAGTGTGCATCAACATTTACCTACAAGTGCAGTGTAAGTGTGCATCAACAATTAGTTTCAAGTGCAGTGTAAGTGTGCATCAACATTTAGCTACAAGTGCAGTGTAAGTGTGCATCAACATTTACCTACAAGTGCAGTGTAAGTGAGCATCAACATTTAGCTACAAGTGCAGTGTAAGTGTGCATCAACATTTACCTACAAGTGCAGTGTAAGTGTGCATCAACAAGTAGTTTCAAGTGCAGTGTAAGTGTGCATTAACATTTAGCTACAAGTGCAGTGTAAGTATGCATCAACATTTAGCTACAAGTGCAGTGTAAGTGTGCATCAACATTTAGCTACAAGTGCAGTGTAAGTGTGCATCAACATTTAACTACAAGTGCAGTGTAAGTCTGCATCAACATTTAGTTTCAAGTGCAGTGTAAGTGTGCATCAACATTTAGCTACAAGTGCAGTGTAAGTGTGCATCAACATTTACCTACAAGTGCAGTGTAAGTGTGCATCAACATTTACCTACAAGTGCAGTGTAAGTGTGCATCAACAATTAGTTTCAAGTGCAGTGTAAGTGTGCATCAACATTTAGCTACAAGTGCAGTGTAAGTGTGCATCAACATTTACCTACAAGTGCAGTGTAAGTGTGCATCAACATTTAGCTACAAGTGCAGTGTAAGTGTGCATCAACATTTAGCTACAAGTGCAGTGTAAGTGTGCATCAACATTTAGCTACAAGTGCAGTGTAAGTGTGCATCAACATTTAGCTACAAGTGCAGTGTAAGTGTGCATCAACATTTAGCTACAAGTGCAGTGTAAGTGTGCATCAACATTTAGCTACTAGTGCAGTGTAAGTGTGCATCAACATTTAGCTACAAGTGCAGTGTAAGTGTGCATCAACATTTAGCTACAAGTGCAAGGAAAGTGTGCATCAACATTTAGTTGCAAGTGCAGTATAAGTGTGCATCAACATGTTAGTGCTTGCATCACACTACAACATTGGTGAAAAGGAGTAAGAATAAACAGAGCGTATTTAAACCTACCTTTTTCTCAGTGAATAAATTGGGTTTCGTATAACTTGCTGAATATGTGATATAGAGATAATGTCTCATAGCATTCTTTTTTTGTATTGATTAATTGATTGATACTTGTATTAGTAGATTGCACAGTTCAGTACATATTCCGTACAATTGACCACTAAATGGTAACACCCGAATAAGTTTTTCAACTTGTTTAAGTCGGGGTCCACGTTAATCAATTCATGGTACTTTGTAAAAACTTTCTTGAACTGATCATAAAAGTACTTTGTCTATTAATCAATTCCTTTTACGCCAACTTATCACTTAATTAAGTCATTGGTGTTTTAATGTTTAAATATTCAAACACAGTGTTACTGTTCGAACTGTGTGTAATTTTACAGTTGCCTGAAATATTGAATAGACTTTTAAATAAAACCCCTGCCTTGATTTCAATGAATACTCAAGGCTATTACGCTACTGTATTTAAATATTGTCATTATGGTGGTACATAATGAATACTTAGGTCTATTAAACTACTGTATTTTACTGTTGTCATTATAGTGGTACTTAATGAATACTTAGGTCTACTACACTACTGTATTTAATGGTGCCATTACGGCGGTACTTAATGAATACTTAGGTCTACTACACTACTGTATTTAATGGTGCCATTATGGTGGTACTTAATGAATACTTAGGTATACTACACTACTGCATTTTAATGTTGTCACTATGGTGGTACTTAATGAATACTTACTGTAGGTCTACTGCACTATTGTATTTTAATGTTGTCATGATGGTGGTATTTAATGAATACTTATGTCTACTACACTACTGTATTTAATATTGTCATTATGGTGGTACTTGATGAATACTTAGGTCTATTACACTACTGTATTTTAATGTTGTCATTATGGTGGTACTTAATGAATACTTAGGTCTACTACACTACTGTATTTAATGGTGCCATTACAGCGGTACTTAATGAATACTTAGGTCTACTACACTACTGTATTTTAATGTTGTCATTATAGTGGTACTTAATGAATACTTAGGTCTACTACACTACAGTATTTAATGGTGCCATTACGGCGGTACTTAATGAATACTTAGGTCTACTACACTACAGTATTTAATGGTGCCATTACGGCGGTACTTAATGAATACTTAGGTCTACTACACTACTGTATTTAATGGTGCCATTACGGCGGTACTTAATGAACACTTAGGTCTACTACACTACTGTATTTAATGGTGCCATTATGGTGGTACTTAATGAATACTTAGGTCTACTACACTACTGTATTTTAATGTTCTCACTATGGTGGTACTTAATGAATACTTACTGTAGGTCTACTGCACTATTGTATTTTAATGTTGTCATGATGGTGGTATTTAATGAATACTTATGTCTACTACACTACTGTATTTAATATTGTCATTATGGTGGTACTTAATCAATACTTAGGTCTATTACACTACTGTATTTTAATGTTGTCATTATGGTGGTACTTAATGAATACTTAGGTCTACTACACTACTGTATTTAATGGTGCCATTATGGTGGTAGTTAATGAATACTTAGGTCTACTCCACGACTGTATTTTAATGTTGTCATCATGGTGGTACTTAATGAATACAAAGGTGTACTACGCTACTGTATTTTAATGTCGTCATTATGGTGGTACTTAATGAATAGTTAGATCTACTACACTACTGTATTTTAATGTTGTCATTATGGTGGTACTTAATGAATACTTAGGTCTACTACACTACTGTATTTAATGGTGCCATTATGGTGGTAGTTAATGAATACTTAGGTCTACTACACTACTGTATTTTAATGTTGTCAGTATGGTGGTATTTAATGAATACTTACTGTAGGTCTACTGCACTATTGTATTTTAATGTTGTCATGATGGTGGTATTTAATGAATACTTATGTCTACTACACCACTGTATTTAATATTGTCATTATGGTGGTACTTAATGAATACTTAGGTCTACTACACGACTGTATTTTAATGTTGTCATCATGGTAGTACTTAATGAATACAAAAGTGTATTACGCTACTGTATTTTAATGTCGTCATTATGGTGGTACTTAATGAATACTTAGATATACTACACTACTGTATTTTAATGTTGTCATTATGGTGGTACTTAATGAATACTTAGGTATAAAACACTACTTTATTTTAATGTTATCATCATGGTGGTAATTAATGAATACTTAGGTCAACTACACTACAAAATGTTTTCAATGTACTTTTTTTCCAAGATTTTATTTCTCCTCTTTTGTAGAAGATAACTATTGTCCATGTTTAGGTGCGCAGGTTGCAAATGCACCCTATGGTTACATTTCAACATTTCAGGCCTTTCAAGTGTTCTTGAAGTCGGACAATATTTAGGATGGATGACATATTTCAAGTGTTCTTGTAGTCAGACAATATGTAGGATGCTTGACATCTTTCAAGTGTTCTTGTAGTCAGACAATATTTAGGATGGATGACACCTTTCAAGTGTTCTTGTAGTCAGACAATATTTAGGATGGATGCCACATTTCAAATGTTCTTGTAGTCAGACAATATTTAGGATAGATGACATATTTCAAATGTTCTTGTAGTCAGACAATATTTAGGATGGATGACATCTTTCAAGTGTTCTTGTAGTCAGACAATATTTAGGATGGATGACACATTTCAAATGTTCTTGTAGTCAGACAATATTTAGGATGGATGACATCTTTCAAGTGTTCTTGTAGTCAGACAATATTTAGGATGGATGACATCTTTCAAGTGTTCTTGTAGTCAGACAATATTAAGAATGGATGACATCTTTCAAGTGTTCCTGTAGTCAGACAATATTAAGAATGGATGACATCTTTCAAGTGTTCCTGTAGTCAGACAATATTTAGGATGGATGACACATTTCAAATGTTCTTGTAGTCAGACAATAATTAGGATGGATGACATCTTTCAAGTGTTCTTGTAGTCAGACAATATTTAGGATGGATGACATATTTCAAATGTTCTTGTAGTCAGACAATGTTTAGGATGGATGACATATTTTAAGTGTTCTTGTAGTCAGTCAATATTTAAGATGAAGGACACATTTCAAATGTTCTTGTAGTCAGAGAATATTTAGAATGGATGACATCTTTCAAGTGTTCTTGTAGTCAGACAATATTTAGGATGGATGACACATTTCAAGTGTTCTTGTAGTCAGATAATATTTAGGATGGATGCCACATTTCAAATGTTCTTGTAGTCAGACAATATTTAGGATAGATGACATATTTCAGGTGTTCTTGTAGTCAGACAATATTTAGGATGGATCAATCAATCAATCAATTTTTATTTATATAGCCCGAAATCACAAGCATCTCAAAGGGCTGCACAGGCCACAACGACATCCTCGGTTCTGACATCTTTCAAGTGTTCTTGTAATCAGACCATATTTAGGATGGATGACAAACATCTTGTCTGACGAGAAGAATATTTGAAACGTCTATGAACAAGAAGACATAATCAACCTCTTTGAGCAGGATTTCATGCTGAACTGCAACGTTTATAAAGATTTGACCAAGTGACATGTTGTTGTGTATTTTTAAACATTCTGACTTTCCTACCATGACGTTTTTTTTTAATTTTTTATTATTTTTTTAATATATATAGTTTTTTTTACTTTTGACGTCTGTGGTTTTAGATCGCATACCCCCACCGCCCCACCCCCCATACAACTTTGCCGGAACTCGCATGTACATATCGGGCAAGTGATGTGGGCGTGGCCGGACTGTGTGCCTTTTTTGGGAATTCCACGTTGGCGGTCACGTGGTCCGGCCCCAACACCCCTCCAATTCGACCCCCCACCCACCCCCCAGTCAAAGCAAAGCGTGCTTTTGCTGTGTTGACAAACTTTTATCTGCGTCACTCGGCGTCCTATTTGCGGCAATGTTATGGTCGTGGAAAGTGTGTTGAGCGCAGCAAGAAGACGACGTGTGTGTTTACATTGTGACATAAATGATCACGCTAATGTTCACGTAGTTTTATTGGCGCAATGTTCACTACTCGTGCAGAAGACAATAAAAGTGTTTAGGAAGTTTTCTTGCCGCGGTTATCTTGTTTAACCCCGCGTGTAGTTTCCGCTCGACCGACTCCGCGAGGCTGGCGCCAAGCTCTCTGTCCATATATGGGCATGTACGTCACGCCAAGGTTCCAGCCCCCTATTTAACGCGCCACACTGGAGTCCCCGCGGCAGCTCCAATAGAGCAAGTGTGGTGCGGCTCTCTTTTCACGTGCAGCCCACTAAGGCACCGAATCATGAACGAATAGTTCGTTGTCGGGAGTGCAGAGCCGGGATCGACGCTGGGAGATTAAAAAAAAAAAACTTGGGACCGCACCAGAAGCTGAAGCCCCGCGTCCGTCCCGCCTGGCTCTTCTCTCCTTTCCCCTGACCCGGCCGCACCTGAGCGGGACCGGTGGGTGGGGACAGCCGCAGGTGTGCGTCCATGCCGGAGTGCCTCTCAGTGCTATGAGCGGGAAAGTGGCGGAGAAGCTCCCTGTGACCATGAGCAGTTTAATTAACGACAGTCTGTACCCAGAAGAGGACGTCCCCGCCTCCATGAACATCTTCACCAGCACGGAGCCCATCAACCATTACTCGCAGATGAACACGGGTAAGAAGACACTTTTCACGTTTTTAACAGGGCTTTGTTTGAAACAAAAAATAAATAAATAAAAAAGGACGCGCGTAGGAGAGACGCGCGCCGGGGAAGGCAACAGTTGTCCGGGAGGCGCGCACCTGTTAGCGCGCACCACTCTTCAATCTGGATTAAAACATCTTTTTTTTTTTTTTTGTAACTGCTCGCTTCTTGTACAACAAATATTTACAAATTGCAGGTTTTTTTATTCATTTATTTTGGGGGAATATGAAAGTGCAAACAGAATTTCTTATATTCAAGATTATTTGGCAATTCCACGTGAAGATAATTTACAATATATAATATATAGGCAGTTACTTTACCATTTTTAAGAGTTAATATTATTTCATAGCTGATTTTCCGGAATAAAGAACGACAGGCCCGTGTAACCCTTTTTTTGCACAAAACCGCAAGGCCGTGTTTACATTTTTTTTTTTTTTTTTTGCACATTTATTTTTGTGTCACTTTAATCCGCGCGATGAATACAAGTCGCGGTTGGAAATGATCAATTGTGCAACACACCTCGTCAACTCTCACCTCGTCTTTTTACTGTCTTGTCCAAATTAAAGCCACAAGACTAAATACGCCCACTCCTTCACCTTCACAATATCGCCGCAGTTTGTGGAGAAATGATGCGTAAAAAAAAAAAAATAAAAGTTCCAGCAAATTATTAGCACTTAATGATTTTTTAAACGACAATAATAACATGAGCTATAAATGAAAATGACAAAATAGTGTGCTGCTATTTTAATTCTGTATATTGAGTGTTATTTTTGCCAACAAAAGAATGTGCACCAGTGATTCATGCACCTTCAAAAGCTGGGCATTTAGCGTCAAATGCAAGTCAATCCGAATCTTAAATATTAACACACATTTTTCACATGCATGTCTACAAATGTACATTTTGCTGAAAATGTGCTTGGATTTTTTTTCCCTTCCAGCCGTGCATTTTTACAAATTAAATGTTTGTCAGAGTCAGGGACGGAGGTTTACCAAGGCCTCAAATGGCGTAAATGTACTTTGACTGGAGGTCTTTTACACTCCCTGAGCGTGGTGCAAAAGGCGTCTGCCTCCTAATCTCCCCCCACCCCCTGTCAAAAAAAAAAAAAAAAAGGGATCTTGCCATTAAGTTTGGCTGTGGTCCAGAGGGAACAAAGCCTGGATCCAGGGGGTGTTGAGGTTGTGAGAGGGAGAGACTTCACATGCAGCAGACTGTCACTTCAACTTACGCCTTGCACACCACTTCAATTTCTTTAGGAAGTTTAGGGGTTCTTTTTTTTTTTTTAAATACTCCACCAGGCCAACAGCTTGAATTGTGAACAATTTGCCTCCTTGTGTCGGTGCTGTGAACTCATGTCTTTGTTCCACTCCGACCCAGACAACATCATGGAGATCGGCATGGGCGGTGAGAAAGCCGGCGCAGAGATCCAGTACGGCTCCAGCTTCCAGTCCAACCGCAGCGGGCAGACTGTCACCTACCTGGGCAAGTTTGCCTTCGACACGCCGCCGTCGGGTGGAATCGGCGGCTCCGGCTGGTGTCCCGACAACAACATCATCAGCCTGGTCAGCGCAGGGATCCTGGGCGTCTCTCCGTCGCCCGGCACGGTGGGCGCCCAGGCGCCGTCGGCGGCGGCCGGCATGGGCGGGCAGAACTCCGACATGGAGCAGGTTTACGGCGCGCCCCTGCCCGCCTACTCCACCTGCAGTGACTTGTACCAGGACCAGGTGTCCTTCCACCACAGTCCTGCCACCAGCTCGGCTCTGGCCTACCCCGGCAATGACTACCACACCACGTCCAAAGCCCCCATGGACGGCAGTCTTTTCTCCATGATCCCCGACTACAACATCTTCCACCACCAAGGGGATGTCAGCGTGATGGAGCACAAGCCCTTTCAGACTATGGACCCCATCCGAGTCAACCCTCCGCCCATCACCCCGCTGGAGACCATCCGAGCGTTCAAAGACAAGCAGCAGATCCACCCGGGGTTCATGGGCGGGCAGCAGCACCCTCCCACTCACCACCCGCCTCCCCAGACTCTGACACTCAAACCCATCCGACCCCGGAAGTACCCCAATCGCCCCAGCAAAACCCCCGTCCACGAACGTCCGCACGCCTGCCCGGCGGAAAACTGCGACCGGCGCTTCTCGCGCTCGGACGAGCTGACGCGGCACCTGCGCATCCACACGGGCCACAAGCCCTTCCAGTGCCGGATATGCATGCGCTCCTTCAGCCGCAGCGACCACCTGACCACGCACATTCGCACGCACACCGGCGAGAAGCCCTTCTCCTGCGAGTTCTGCGGCCGCAAGTTCGCCCGCAGCGACGAGCGAAAGAGACACGCCAAGGTCCACCTCAAGCAGAAGGACAAGAAGCCCTCGGACAAAGGCGTGATGGGGAGCCACAGCTCGCCCAGCAACTCGTGTGGGGGCCCCACCATGGGACCCTCGTGACCCCCACTACCTGCACTTAGACCGGCCCCTGAGACTCAGCACGACGGGGCCGCGTCCATGAAAAGACATCAGCTTCTCCCTTTCCTTTCAGTCCCAGGAATGAAGAGAGAATCTTAGTACATTCCGGCTAAAAAGGCCCCCCGGTTGTCTCAGCTGGCTTTGCAGAGGTTCCACTTTTGTACATTTCTTACCTGAGAGGAAACCATAATCTCTGAGGGGTGAGTGACATGTCTGGGATATTTTCAAAGTGCAATTGTTGTGTTTGTCATGGACACCTTATAGTGGCGCTTGTCTTTCATTTCCCTTTCTTTTTGCAAAGTGTAGTGTTTTTTATTATGATTTTCTACTTGAATGTTGTTTCCTCCAATGAATGTGCCAAATGTATTTTGTGGTCACTCAGCCAACCTTGTTCTTATTATGGTGTCTGATATATTTGGCCAAACACAGCAGCGATATCAGCGTCCACTTTGGGGTTACTAAAAAGAAAGGTCACATTCTTACCAAACTTATCTCCCCTTTGAAACAAAGGATTTATGCACAGTCTGACTTAATGTAAATAACTGACTGACATGGTTTTATGTCATCAATTGGCGTGTTTGAAGCACTATTTGATGACACCAAAAAATAACAAATAAGTGGCGTTAGCTTGCAAAGCAGCAGTGCTTCCCAGTATCGGCCCACTCCGTCAAAAAGGTATTTGCTTTGAGATTCCAAAAGATGGGCATTTAACAGCAGGGACTGGACAAGTTCCTGGTTTTTGTGCCACATGTGTGGCCACAGTACCAGTTGTGTGCTCAAACAGTTGTTGGTGCATGTCAGTCTGCACGCTGTGCAAAAAGCCAAAACATCTGCATAAAAAAAGAAATAGTCACATAGGGCTGTTGAACAAGTGCAAACTTCTCCTTTACCTTACAGACATTAAATGATTGCCAACATTTTTTCATATCATGCATGTGGTTTTACATTGAAAGGACGTAAAAAGACCTGTCTTCATTTGGCTTCTTTTCGTCACATTTGTGGAATATTCTTCCTCAGATTGTCGAACATACTTTTTTTCCCCTCCCAAATCCAAACAGAACTTACCGATACACTTAGAATAAATGACTACTTGAGTTACAGAAAGCCACGAGACATCAAGCTAATGATACTCATCATTCTGCAAAATTGATGTGAGGGTATTTCATTATTCCTAATGTGCATTTTGGGACTAATAACCATGCTCGTGTGGCAAGGCGGTGCTCGTTTTATTATAATCCTTATTTCTGGAACTTTATCACTGATACAATTATCGATATTCAACAAAAACAGTTTATGGCAGTCGTTTTTTTTTTTTTTTTTTTTTTGGTGTGGTGGTTCTTCAAAGAGCTTGTTAAATGTATTTGTCTGAGACAAGGAGGGCTGGAAGAAAGGCAGTTGTGGACAAAAGAAAATGTGGATTTACCGTCAGAGGACGTGTTCTCCACCTCTCTCACTGCCATGCCTGGCTTCCTGGCAAGTTTCCACTTACTTTCCAATTATTTTGGCCTGACGGGGTCCTTTATCAGCTCATCTCCATGGATAAATGAACAGTTTAGAATTCCACATGAAATTAGACTAAATGGGAGGTCCGAGTCCCCTCCCAACATGATGTAGCAGTTATTCCCATGCAGTAAAGCACAAAGCAATATAGTTTACAATGTGATTAGCTATAGCAACTATTTATGTTCAATGTAATATTGATGTGAAAACAATGTGACATTATCCAGTGACTATACCTTCATGCTTTTTGAAAATATATTTGACCAAAAGGAGAAGATGGATGTGTTTAATTACACAGTGAAGGCGGTGTTGATGTTGCATCGTGGCCAAAGAATGCAACACACCGTTTTTTTTTTTTTCTTTTTCTCGTTTTTTCCTCTATGACTAAATGAAGTATAATTACAACCTGGCAAATTCAATGTCATTGGTCACATCCTTGCTTGTCACTTTGTTTCATGACATTTTGTTGTTGTTGCTGTTGTAATGAACAGATGGATTTACACTGTCCTCCTTCCCACCCCCTCGCCGTGTACTTTGGTGGCAGAAACAATACCAGCGGCAGGAAAATTAATCCTCCTGATGTGTGAATCCTACAGATTAATTAAACAATCCCTCCTCGAAGAACAATATTATTTTGTATTTTTTCATTTCACCCTTCCACAAAAGGATAGGGTGATGGTTTCTGACAGAAACGGGAATATGCCTCATCTTCCTTCTCGGCTCCACGTTGGACGACGTCCAACGTTAGCAGCCATCTTTGTGCCAACTGGGTTGCAGGGTTGGCTGATCAAAAACAATATGCGGTGAATACACAGGAGCAACAAATAAAAAAAAATAAATAGTGACCTCAGTCTGCTTTCGAGTGGTAGGCAGCGTTTTGCTAATGTTCGTGTTTTTAATTGTTGGATTTGCTCTCTGTGAAGGTGGCCTCGGGGCAATGGGCTTGTGTAAGATAGTTCTGGACTTCCAGGGTGGCTTCAGGGATCATGTGTTCATCTACAGCAACACTACGCACTGTTTTTTCTCCCTTCCCTGTGTTGTTTCCTTTTCATTGCAGTATATCCTCATGTTTGCATGTGCACGGAAATGTTCCAAAGTGCCACTCGCCCATTGCTGCGGGTGGTGCTCATTTCTTTATTATGCATGAAAATACAACGGGTAGGAAAAATGGGATAAGAACCATTCCAGATGGACAATTTGAGACGCACACTAAGATACTGTTCTGTTGGTTTGTTGTTTTGTTTTTTTCTCCTGAAAACATGTTGTGGACGTCTTTTTGGCCTATTTCCATGTTTATATTACCTTACAATAAGGTCATTTTATGATGAGCTGAATATTGAAATTAATTTTAATATATCCTTGTGATGGGGACATGTTTACTCCCCGGTTTACTCGGCACTTCAGTTTGTTGTCATGCAAATGTTTTGTCATTTCTATGTGAGTACTTGAATAAAGAAAGATACCACTTATGTTTGTGGCTTGATTTACACGAATAAACACTGATTGAAATGCTAAAGTTACTTGTTTGAGAATGATTGTGTGTCTGTCTCCTATGTAATTGCGCTCTGGAATAATGTCTGCTAGTCCCTTCCTAACAGCTATTTACTTACCAACAAAGTCAAAGAGATTTCTTTCAAAATCATTCATGGTTATTATAGCCTGTAAAGACTGGAATGGTTATATAGATGAAGGACATTGATGTTACCTGCATCCTACGCAGCATGACTGTTTACCACCTGTTTTGGACTTGTGAAAGCACTCCATCACTATCTTTCCTTTCTTTCTGGACAATATTTTTGACACATTCGTGCTTTGTTTTAAAGATGTGCTGTGAGAAAAAATTTGAAAAGGAATTTTACCTTCGCAACCTCATTGTACTTTTGGCTAAGTTTTGTATTCATAAATGTAAGTTTCTCAATACCCGACCTGTTTTTGTGCCTTTAAAAATAATTTGAAATTTACTCTAAAATGCTTTCTACCTCTAACAACCAAAAAGCTGTGAAAACTATGATGCTGTGCTCCAAATTTTGGGCGTTCGTTACTTGACACTTTCTTTAAACATGCAACTATCATTGTTTAATCATTGTTTATATTGACACATGTAATGTGTTAGACCAGTGGCTCTCAAATAGGGGTACGAGTACCCCTGGGGGTACTTGCAGGTATGCCAAGGGGTACGTGAGAGTTTTTAGAAATATTCTAAAAATAGCAACAATTCAAAAAACCTTTAGAAATATATTTATTGAATAATACTTCAACAAAATATGAATTTAAGTTCATAAACTGTGAAAAGAAATGCAACAATGCAATATTCCACGTTGACAGCTAGATTTTTGTGGACATGTTCCATAAATATTGATGTTGAAGATTTCTTTTTTTGTGAAGAAATGTTTAGAATTAAGTTCATGAATCCAGATGGATCTCTATTAGAATCCCCAAAGAGGACACTTTAAGTTGATTATTACTTCTGTGTGTAGAAATCTTTATTTATAAATGAATCACTTGTTTATTTTTCAACAAGTTTTTAGTTATTTTTATATCTTTTTTCCCAAATAGTTCAAGAAAGACCACTACAAATAAACAGTATTTTGCACTGTAATACAATTTAATAAATCAGAAACTGATGACAAAGTGCTGTATTTTACTTCTTTATCTCTTTTTTTCAACCAAAAGTGCTTTGCTCTGATTAGGGGGCACTTGAATCAAAAAAATGTTCACAGGGGGTACAACACTGAAAAAAGGTTGAGAACCACTGTGTTAGACTACAATATTGTTCCACTAAGGACATGTATTAAGCACGTTGAGCTTGTGTGCTGAGCTGTTGTGTAGCTGCGAGTTCCTACAGTAGTAGCAACCTATAGCCTGGTGTGTTTACCTGTGGGGTCATTGGAGGACATGTTTTTATTTTTTCAGGATTTTTTTTTTGCTGATATCGGACTGATATTAGATATTTTTTTGGATTTTTAGAATATCCATTCTAATATCTTAAATGTACATATGAATATATATATATATATATATATATATATATATATATATATATATATGTATGTAAATGTACATATATGTACTGTATATACAGATAAGGTGGTTCGGGCATCTGCTCAGGATTCCACCCGAACGCCTCCCTAGGGAGGTGTTTAGGGCACGTCCGACCGGCAGGAGGCAACGGGGAAGACCCAGGACACGTTGAGAAGAGTATGTCTCCCGGCTGGTCTGGGAACACCTTGGGATCCCCTCGGAAGAGCTGGACGAAGTGGCTGGGGAAAGAGAAATCTGGGCTTCTCTGCTTAGGCTGCTGCCCCCACTACCCGACCTCAGACAAGCGGAAGAAATGGATGGATGTATATATTTGTAGTTGTTTATATGTATATATGTGTATGTAAAAAATATGTACATACACATGTATACACACATATATACACATTTTCATGTATACATATGTATATACACATGTATACATATGTATATACACATATATACATATATTTATACACACACACATATATATATATATATATATATATATATATATATATATATATATATATATATATATATATATATATATATATATATATATACATACAAATAGACATAGTTATAAATATATATCCATCCGTCCATTTTATCTCAGATGCATTCGGGTGGACGGCGGAGTACACCCTGGACAAGTCGCCATTTCATCATAGGGCCAACACAGATAGACAGACAACATTCAAACTCACAAATATATATATATATATATATATATATATATATATATATATATATATATATATATATATATATATATATATATATATATATATATATATATATATATATGTCCATCCATCCATCCATATATATGTATGTATGTACAGTGGGGCAAAAAAGTATTTAGTCAGCCACCGATTGTGCAAGTTCTCCCATTTAAAATGATGACAGAGGTCTGTAATTTTCATCATAGGTACACTTCAACTGTGAGAGACAGAATGTGAAAAAAAATCCAGGAATTCACATTTTAGGAATTTTAAAGAATTTATTTGTAAATTATGGTGGCAAATAAGTATTTGGTCAACCATTCAAAGCTCTCACTGATGGAAGGTGGTTTGGGCTCAAAATCTCACAATACATGGCCCCATTCATTCTTTCCTTAACACGGATCAATCGTCCTGTCCCCTTAGCAGAAAAACAGCCCAAAAACATGATGTTTCCACCCCCATGCTTCACAGTAGGTGTGGTGTTATTGGGATGCAACTCAGTGTTCTTCTTCCTCCAAACACAACGAGTTGAGTTTATACCAACAAGTTATATTTTGGTTTCATCTGATCACATGATATTCTCCCAATCCTCTGCTGTATCACCAATGTATCCACTTTGGTATAAACTCAACTTGTTGTGTTTGGAGGAAGAAGAATACTGAGTTGCATCCCAAGAACACCACACCTACTGTAAAGCATGGGGGTGGAAACATCATGTATCGTGAGATTTTGAGCCAAAAACTCCTTCCATCTGAGAACTTTGAATGGTTGACCAAATACTTATTTTACAAAATAAATTATTTAAAATTCATAAAATGTGAATTCCTGGATTTTTTTTCACATTCTTTCTCTCACAGTTGAAGTGTACCCTTGATGAAAATTACAGACCTCTGTCATCATTTTAAGTGGGAGAACTTGCACAATCGGTGGCTGACTAAATACTTTTTTGCCCCTCTGTGTATATATATATATATATATATATATATATATATATATATATATATATATATACATATATATATATATTTTTTTTTTTTTTGTATTCTTCTTTAGTTGCTTTATTGAGTTTATAACCCCCTGGCGCTGTTTTGTACTGTTTCTGTTCTTGTTTCGATGATGACTAAGTCTTTGATTGTATGTAAATGTTGAACATTATGAATAAAGGTTTTGAAAAAATCAATACATAAATTAATAAATAAAAAGTTACCATGAATTGATTAACGTGGACCCCGACTTAAACAAGTTGAAAAACTTATTCGTGTGTTACCATTTAGTGGTCAATTGTACGGAATATGTACTGTACTGTGCAATCTACTAATAAAAGTATCAATCAATCAATCAATCAAAGAGTGGCGACTCAGCCCCAGGAAACACAAGGGACTCATCTTCCAACTTCCTGCTAGGAGCGCCGTCGTCTGGCCGAATGGGACCAGATTGTCCGAAGAAAACAGTAATTCAATGAAACTGGATTAAACATTGAGCGCAAACATGAGCTGGTAAGTTTGTTTAAACAAGGAATGTAATATATATGCTGAAGTGAGGACCGGGCTGTGGCTATTTCCTGGTAACGCGAACTCTGCACCGGACATTTAAACTTCACAAAAGTAGCACTAGCCTCTTTTCACATGTTACATATGAATTTATCTTCGGTTAAAGTCTCATACAGAGTTGTAAAACACATTTTGTGGGTGAATAACAGTTTATTAGACTTAGCTGTAGATATCCAGTGGAGTAAGAAGTTAGCTAAAGATAGCATGCTAAGCTAACTTGTGCGTGACGAGAATGACTACTAGTTTGTACTGTTATATTTTTTTCCATCTGTCTCATGATCAAACCTAACTTGAGCACAACTGAATGAACAAGACACGCCATTTCGGTGACAACAGACCTCTTTTAAAGGGCTCTCGTCGTCTTGTTTACACGGAGGAACTGTTGCTAGCACACGTTAGCATGTCCTGTCAACACATTTGGATTGTGTCACGGTTATTGTCTCAATTATCTGGTTTATTTAACGTGTACCATTTCACAAATACACCTATATAGTCACACAGTTATTCATACTGTACCTACGCTCACATACATACACACTCAAAGTTCGCACATTCACTGTACACACATACATATACACATACTGTACATATGCATTCACTTTACAAACATATATATATACACATACATGTACATATACATTCACTGTACAAACATACATACACATTCTGCACATATAGGAATCAATGAAGTACTATCTATCTATATACATTCACTGTAC
Source organism: Nerophis ophidion (assembly GCF_033978795.1). NCBI lineage: Eukaryota > Metazoa > Chordata > Actinopteri > Syngnathiformes > Syngnathidae > Nerophis > Nerophis ophidion. Next base: position 34,243,733 of record NC_084617.1, read on the forward strand.
AAACATCCATTTTCTACCGCTTATTCCCTTTTGGGGTCGCGGGGGGCGCTGGCGCCTATCTCAGCTACCATCGGGCGGAAGGCGGGGTACACCCTGGACAAGTCGCCACCTCATCGCAGGGCCAACACAGATAGACAACATTCACACTCACATTCAAACACTAGGGCCAATTTAGTGTTGCATGTTTTTGGAAGTGGGAGGAAGCCGGAGTACCCGGAGGGAACCCACGCATTCACGGGGAGAACATGCAAACTCCACACAGAAAGATCCCGAGCCTGGATTTGAACCTCTGCCACCGTGAAGCCCCTGTACAAACATATATATATATATATATATATATATATATATATATATATATATATATATATATATATATATATATATACTTTACAAACATACATCTACACATACTGTACATATACATTCACTGTACAAACATACTTATACACATACATGTAAACGGTAAATGGGTTATATATATATATATATATATACACAGGTGCTGTTCATATTATTAGAATATCATGAAAAAGTTGATTTATTTCAGTAATTATATTCGGAACGTGAAACTTACATATTATATCAATTCATTACACACATAGTGATATATTTGAAATGTTTATTTCTCTAAATTTTGATGATTAGTACTGACAATTACTGAAAATCCCAAATTCAGTATCTCAGAAAATTAGAATATTAGTTACGACTAGTACCAAAAAATATTTTTTAGAAATGTGGGCCAACTGAAAAGTATGAACATGGAAAGTTTCAGCATGTACGGCAATCAATACTTAGTTGCAGCTCCTTTTGCCTGAATTGCTGCAGCAATACGGCGTGGCATGGAGTCGACCTGTCTGTTGCACACCTCAGGTGTTATGAGTGCCCAGGTTGCTTTAATGGTGGCCTTCAGCTCTTCAGCATTGTTGGTTCTGGCATCTCGCATCTTCCGCTTCACAATACCCCATAGGTTTTCTATGGGGTTAAGGTCAGGGGAGTTTGCAGGCCAATCAAGAACAGAGATACCATGGTCCTTAAACCAGGTACTGGTAGATTTGGCACTGTGTGCAGGTGTCAAGTCATGTTGGAAAATGAAATCTTCAACTCCATAAAATTGGTCCGCGGCAGGCAGCATAAAGTGTTCTAAAACTTCCTGGTAAACTGCTGCATTGACCCTAGACCTCAGGAAACACAGTGGACCAACACCAGCAGATGACATGGCACCCCAGACCATTACCGATTGTGGAAATTTGACATTGGACTAAAGGCAACGCGGATTCTGTGCCTCCCCTGTCTTCCTCCAGACTCTGGGACCTTGATTTCCAAAGGAGATACAAAATTTACTTTCATCTGAAAACATAACTTTGGACCACTCAGCAGCAGTCCAGTCCTTTTTGTCTCGAGCCCAGGCGAGACGCTTTTGACGTTGTCTCTTATTCAAGAGTGGCTTTACGCAAGGAATGTGACGGCTGAACCCCATATCTTGCATACGTCGGTGCGTGGTGGTTCTTGAAGCACTGACTCCAGCTGCAGTCCACTCTTTGTGGATCTCCCCCACATTTTTTTAATCGGTTTTGTTTGACAATCCTCTCCAGGGCGCAGTTATCCCTCTTGCTTGTACACTTTTTTCTACCACATCTTTGTCTTCCCTTCGCCTCTCTATTAATGTGCTTGGACACAGAGCTCTGGGAACATCCAACCTCTTTGGCAATGACCTTTTGTGTCTTGCCCTCCTTCTTTAAAGTATCAATGATCATCTTTTGGACAGTTGTCAAGTCAGCAGTCTTCCCCATGATTGTGTGTCATACAGAATCAAAACGAGAGACCATTTAAAGGCTTTTCCAGGTGTTTTGAGTTAGTTAGCTAATTAAAGTGTGGCACCAGGTGTCTTCAATATCTGACCTTTTTACCATATTCAAATTTTCTGAGATGTTGAATTTAGGGTTTTCATTGGTTATTAGCTATAATCATCTCCTTTTTGGCTAAAAACACTTGAAATGTATCAGTCTGTTTGGAATTAATGTATACATTCTACAAGTTTGACTTTCTAAATGGAATTAATGAAATAAATAAACTTTTTCATGATATTCTAATAATATGACCACCACCTGTGTGTGTGTGTGTGTGTATATATATATATATATATATAGGGCTGCGGAGCTGGGACGGAGAGGCTCCGCGGTGTCTTGACTGGGTGAGCAGGTGTCGGACACCTCAGTCACCTTGGACGTATCCTCGCTCATCCATGCGGACTGGACATTGGCCGAGAGTGGAGTCGGCTGTCTTGGTTGCTTTGTTGGATCTGCTTCTGTCTCTGGCCATGCTCCCTCCTCCCCAGCGGACAATGGCGTGGAACACCGTAGAGGCCACCACAGTGGATATGTTTCTTTTACTTTTTATTCATAGCTGTATGTAGAAGTGTCTGGTTGTATCTGCTGCTTTAATGTCTTTAATGTCCTCTGTGTTCTTTGATGTTTGATGTTTGATGTTTCCCTCTTACACACATGGAATGTGTACTATGGCTATGAGTTGTTCTTTTCCCTTGGCCTCAGTCTGCACCCCCACTCCAGGGCCTAGGCTAAGACCGATTTTTTATTTTTTTATTTTATTTTAATCTTCTATCCCCCCCCCTTGTTTACCTGTATGTCATCTTTTTTGTAAGGGGCGCTGGAAGCTGGCAGACCCGTCAGCGATCCTGTTCTGTCTCCCTGTAATGTTTGTCTGATCTTGAATGGGATTGTGCTGAAAATTGTAATTTTCCTCAAGGAACTCTCCTGACGGAATAAATAAAGTACTATCTAATCTAATATATATATACATACACTGTACACACATGTATAAATACTGTACATATACATTCACTGTACAAACATACACATACTGTACATATGCATTCACTGTACAAACATACGTATACACATACTGTACATATATATTCACTGTACAAACATACATGTGCACAAACTGTACATATACATTCACTGTACAAACATACATATACACACATGTACATATAGGAATCAATAATGTATATCTATCTATCTATCTATCTATCTATCTATATACATTCACTGTTCAAACATATATATATATATATATTAGGGCTGGGCAACGATTAAAATTTTTAATCGAAGTTAATCGCACTATTTCTCTGATTAATCGTGATTAACTGCATTGTTTACGCAAAGCCCAATAATGAATTCAAAAGTAGTGTGTAGTGCACCTTTATTGGAATATTCTCCCACATGAACAAAAGCGCCAAAACATTTGTTGTCCAAACACAATTTAAATCAGTCCTTGTTAAACAGTAGCAGTTAAATAGCATATTTTATGAAAATCAACTCCAAAAATGTAAATACAAACATTTAAGCTTATTACTACCACTGCCAGGGTATTTAAGTTATCCTGTTTGTTATGGAAAATAAATATAATCTACATACAAATCTCTGAGCCACAGTTATAACCTCTGAACAGGCAATTTCTGAGGTAACAGCAGAAACATTTTTTTATCAGGGATCTTATGTTTAAAAAACCTATATTATAGGTAGTGGGCTGTTTTAGGGAATTCTTGATCAAATTATCCGTAGTAGCAATATTAATAATGTTGTGTTTATTCTGCGTAGTGCACTTAAGATAATTATGACCATATCTAGGAATAGATATAATGGGAATTTTCCGATTGTTTGCTTGGTGCTTTGATAAACTGAACGCATCATATACATGGTACTATATTGTGACGTTATGAGCCAGGGAATAAAAGAACTACCCTACCCAGCATGCAACAGGAGTGACGAGCATGCGCGGTAGCCCGGTATAGGTTGTGTCGCCATGGCGGCATCTTGTATGTTGTGATATGCACATTGAAAGTAAACGTTAAGAACTCAGCCAACACTCCTCGTCTGCATTATTCATAAATAGACAGACAACACATATACTCCGCTGCTTCACAGGCCGCTGGATGTAGCCGGCAAAGTATTCCCATGCTAGCTAGCCGGTCTAGCAAGCACGCCTCATTCAGTCCATCCACATTCAGAATTGTCTGGCGGTCGTAAGTGATCCCGGAGTGACCACGCTGTAAGCCAGCCATGAAATTTGCAGAATTGTCCGGTATTTTTGCCAAATGTAAACAACATACGCAAAAGTGCGATAAAATAATTGTCAGCGTTAATAGATTGATGAGTTAACTCATAATTAACGCACTAATTTGCCCACCCCTAATATATATATATATATATATATATATATATATAGTTAAGAAAATAAGTATTTGAACTAGGGCTGGGCGATATATTGATATAAACGATATATTGCAGATTTGTCACTGTGCGATATAGAAAATGACTATATCGTAATATTCGATTATATGTTCTCACACAGTTGCTTTTAGCTGCGGGCATTACATTAGTGGATTTTCTCACTCTTCCTCGTCTCTTCTTCTCACAGAGACGGAAAACAAGCTTGCCTTCTTACATACGTCACATACTCTCGCGTGTCTTGCGTCACGCTCTCGCCGACCAAAGAGCTAGCAGCATAGCTAACGTTAGCTTAGGGCATTACATTACAGACATTTTTCACTCCTCGTCCCTCCTTCTCACAGAGACGGAAAACAAGCCCGCCTTCCTACATACGTTACATACTGTCGCGCGTCTAGCGTCATACGCTCTTGCCGACCAGAGAGGTAGCAGCACGGCTAACGTTAGCTGAGGCAGGTCGTACAAGCAGAGCTGAGCAGAGCTTGTGACAATACAAGAGAGAGAAGGTGCGAAACTGATCACAAATGGAAGAAGAACAATTAATGCTCAAAAATAAAGTGCAGGGGATCCATCATCTGGCGGTGGTTTGGCTTCAAGTGGGAAGATATTCAGCAGACAACAGCAATATGCAAAGTATGCAGCAGAAGTGTTACTACAAAAAGGTAGCAACACTATTAATTTGTTCTTTCATTTAAAAAGTCACCCGTGAGAGAATGAAGAGTATTTAATAAATACAGTTTTAGTCAATTGACTTAGTTGTGATTTCCCTCTCTGCATGAAAGTTTAAAAGTAGCATATATTAATGCAGTATGAAGAAGAATGTTTTAATGTAGACACATAGAAACATCATACTGCTGTGATTATATGCATCAAGTGTTCATTCAAGGCTAAGGCAAAATATCGTAATCCATCCATCCATCCATCATCTTCCGCTTATCCGAGGTCGGGTCGTGGGGGCAACAGCCTAAGCAGGGAAACCCAGACTTCCCTCTCCCCAGCCACTTCGTCTAGCTCTTCCCGGGGGATCCCGAGGCGTTCCCAGGCCAGCCGGGAGACATAGTCTTCCCAACGTGTCCCGGGTCTTCCCCGTGGCCTCCTACCGGTTGGACGTGCCCTAAACACCTCCCTAGGGAGGCGTTCGGGTGGCATCCTGACCAGATGCCCGAACCACCTCATCTGGCTCCTCTCGATGTGAAGGAGCAGCGGCTTTACTTTGAGTCCCTCCCGGATGGCAGAGCTTCTCACCCTATCTCTAAGGGAGAGCCCCGCCACACGGCGGAGGAAACTCATTTCGGCCGCTTGTACCCGTGATCTTATCCTTTCGGTCACGACCCAAAGCTCATGACCATAGGTGAGGATGGGAACGTAGATCGACCGGTAAATTGAGAGCTTTGCCTTCCGGCTCAGCTCCTTCTTCGCCACAACGGATCGGTACAACGTCCGCATTACTGAAGACGCCGCACCGATCCGCCTGTCGATCTCACGATCCACTCTTCCCTCACTCGTGAACAAGACTCCTAGGTACTTGAACTCCTTCACTTGGGGCAGGGTCTCCTCCCCAACCCGGAGATGGCACTCCACCCTTTTCCGGGCGAGAACCATGGACTACGACTTGGAGGTGCTGATTCTCATTCCGGTCGCTTCACACTCGGCTGCGAACCGATCCAGCGAGAGCTGAAGATCCCGGTCAGATGAAGCCATCAGGACCACATCATCTGCAAAAAGCAGAGACCTAATCCTGCGGTTACCAAACCGGAACCCCTCAACGCTTTGACTGCGCCTAGAAATTCTGTCCATAAAAGTTATGAACGGAATCGGTGACAAAGGACAGCCTTGGCGGAGTCCAACCCTCACTGGAAATGTGTTCGACTTACTGCCGGCAATGCGAACCAAGCTCTGGCACTGATCGTACAGGGAACGGACCGCCACAATAAGACAGTCCGATACCCCATACTCTCTGAGCACTCCCCACAGGACTTCCCGAGGGACACGGTCGAATGCCTTCTCCAAGTCCACAAAGCACATGTAGACTGGTTGGGCAAACTCCCATGCACCCTCAAGAACCCTGCCGAGAGTATAGAGCTGGTCCACAGTTCCACGACCAGGACGAAAACCACACTGTTCCTCCTGAATCCGAGGTTCGACTATCCGACGTAGCCTCCTCTCCAGTACACCTGAATAAACCTTACCGGGAAGGCTGAGGAGTGTGATCCCACGATAGTTGGAACACACCCTCCTGTCCCCCTTCTTAAAGAGAGGAACCACCACCCCGGTCTGCCAATCCAGAGGTACCGCCCCCGATGTCCACGTGATGCTGCAGAGTCTTGTCAACCAAGACAGCCCCACAGCATCCAGAGCCTTGAGGAACTCCGGGCGGATCTCGTCCACCCCTGGGGCCTTGCCACCGAGGAGCTTTTTAACTACCTCAGCGACCTCAGCCCCAGAAATAGGAGAGTCCACCACAGATTCCCCAGGCACTGCTTCCTCATAGGAAGACGTGTTGGTGGGATTGAGGAGGTCTTCGAAGTATTCCTTCCACCTATCCACAACATCCGCAGTCGAGGTCAGCAGAACACCATCCGCACCATACACGGTGTTGATAGTGCACTGCTTCCCCCTTCCTGAGGCGGCGGACGGTGGTCCAGAATTGCTTCGAAGCCGTCCGGAAGTCGTTTTCCATGGCTTCCCCGAACTCTTCCCATGTCCGAGTTTTTGCCTCCGCGACCGCTGAAGCTGCACACCGCTTGGCCTGTCGGTACCTGTCCACTGCCTCCGGAGTCCTATGAGCCAAAAGGACCCGATAGGACTCCTTCTTCAGCTTGACGGCATCCCTCACCGCTGGTGTCCACCAAGGGGTTTTAGGATTGCCGCCCCGACAGGCACCAACTACCTTGCGGCCACAGCTCCGATCTGCCGCCTCGACAATAGAGGTGCGGAACATGGTCCACTCGGACTCAATGTCCCGCACCTCCCTCGTGACTTGCTCAAAGTTCTTCCGGAGGTGGGAATTGAAACTTTGTCTGACAGGAGACTCTGCCAGACGTTCCCAGCAGACCCTCACAATGCGTTTGGGCCTCCCAGGTCTGTCCGGCATCCTCCCCCACCATCGCAGCCAACTCACCACCAGGTGGTGATCGGTAGAAAGCTCCGCCCCTCTCTTCACCCGAGTGTCCAAAACATGAGGCCGCAAATCCGATGACACAACTACAAAGTCGATCATGGAACTGCGGCCTAGGGTGTCCTGGTGCCAAGTGCACATATGGACACCCTTATGTTTGAACATGGTGTTTGTTATCGACAAACTGTGACGAGCACAAAAGTCCAATAACAAAACACCACTCGGGTTCAGATCCGGGCGGCCATTCTTCCCAATCACGCCTCTCCAGGTTTCACTGTCGTTGCCAACGTGAGCGTTGAAGTCTCCCAGTAGGACAAGGGAATCACCCGGGGGAGCACTTTCCAGTACTCCCTCGAGTGTTCCCAAAAAGGGTGGGTACTCTGAACTGCTGTTTGGTGCATAAGCACAAACAACAGTCAGGACCCGTCCCCCCACCCGAAGGCGGAGGGAGGCTACCCTTTCGTCCACCGGGTTGAACTCCAACGTACAGGCTTTGAGCCGGGGGGAAACAAGAATTGCCACCCCAGCCCGTCGCCTCTCACTGCCGGCAACGCCAGAGTGGAAGAGGGTCCAATCCCTCTCGAGAGAAGTGGTTCCAGAGCCATTGCTGTGCGTCGAAGTGAGTCCGACTATATCCAGCCGGAATTTCTCGACTTCGCGCACTAGCTGAGGCTCTTTCCCCCCCAGTGACGTGACGTTCCACGTCCCAAGAGCTAGCTTCTGTAGCCGAGGATCGGACCGCCAAGTGCCCTGCCTTCGGCTGTCGCCCAGCTCACAATGCACCCGACCTCTATGGCCCCTGCTATGGGTGGTGAGCCCATTGGAGGGGTGACCCACGTTGCCTCTTCGGGCTGTGCCCGGCCGGGCCCCATGGGAACAGGCTCGCCATCGTGCCCCACCTCCGGGCCTGGCTCCAGAAGGGGGCCCCGGTGACCCGCGTCCGGGCGAGGGAAATCTGGGTCCAGGATTTTTCATCTTCATAAAGGTCTTCGAGCTGCTCTTTGTCTGATCCCTCACCTAGAACCTGTTTGCCTTGGGAGACCCTACCAGGGGGCTTTATGCCCCCGGACAACATAGCTCCTAGGATCATTGGGACACGCAAACTCCTCTACCACGATAAGGTGGCAGCTCAGAGAGGAGAAAAATATCGTAATATATATTGTATATCGCAATATGGCATAAAAATATGGCGATATTAATAAAAGCCAATACTCGCCCAGCCCTAATTTGAACACCCTGCTATTTTGCAAGTTCTCCCACTTAGAAAATAATGGAGGGGTCTGAAATTTTCACGGTAGGTGCATGTCCACTCTATGAGAGATAACCTAAAAAGAAAAATCCAGAAATCACAATTTATGATTTTTTTAACAATTTATTTGTGTGATACAGCTGAAAATAAGTATTTGAACACCAACATTAATATTTGGTAGAGTAGCCTTTGTTTGCAATTACATAGGTTAAATGTTTCCTGTAGTTTTTCACCAGGTTTGCACAGACTGCAGGAGGGATTTTGGCCCACTCCTCCACACAGATCATCTCTAGATCAGTCAGGTTTCTGGGCTGTCGCTAACACAGACTTTCAGCTCCCTCCAAAGATTTTCAATTGGATTTAGGTCTGGAGACTGGCTAAGCCACTCCGGAACCTTGATAAGGTTCTTACGAAGCCACTTCTTGGTTTTCCTGGCTGTGTGCTTTGGGTCATTGTCATGTTGGAAGATCCAGCCACGACTAATCTTCAATGATCTGACTGAGGGAAGGAGGTTTTTGGCCAGAATCTTACAATACATGGCTGCAGTCATCCTCTCCTTAATATAGTACATTCGTCCTGTCCCATGAGCAGAAAAACACCCCCAAAGCATGATGCTACCACCCCCATTCTTCACAGTAGGGATGGTGTTCTTGGGATGGTATGCATCATTCTTCTTCCTCCAAGCACGCATAGTGGAATTATGACCAAAAGGTCAATTTTGGTCTTATCTGTCCACAAAACTTTCTCCCATGACTCCTCTGGATCATCCAAATTGGTCATTGGCAAACTTAAGACGGGCCTTAACATGTGCTGGTTTAAGCAGGGGAACCTTTCGTGCCATGCATGATTTCAAAGCATGACGTCTTAGTGTATTACCAACAGTGACCATGGGAACAGTGGTGCCAGCTCTTTTCAGGTCATTGACCAAGTCCTGCCGTGTAGTCCTGGGCTGATTCCTCACCTCTCTTAGCATCATTGAAACCCCACGAGGTGATATCTTGCATGGGGCTCTACTCTGATTGAGATTGATTGTCATGTTTAGCTTCTTCCATTTTGTAATGATTGCTCCAACAGTGGACCTTTTTTCACCAAGCTGCTTGGCAATTTCTCCAGAGCCCTTTCCATCCTTTTGGAGTTGTACAATTTTGTCTCTAGTGTCTTTGGACAGCTCTTGCTCTTAGGCATGCTGAATGTTTGGGTCTTACTGATTGTATGGGGTGGACAGGTGTCTTTATGCAGCTAAAGACCTCACACAGGTGCATCTGATTCAGGATAATACAGTAGAGTTGGGGAGGACTTTTAAAGGCGGACTAACAGGTCTTTGAGGGTCAGAATTCTAGCTGATGGACAGGTGTTCAAATACCTATTTTCAGCTGTATCACACAAAAAAATTGTTAAAAAAAATCATAGGTTGTGATTTCTGTTTTTTTCTTCTTTTTAGGTTATCTCTCATACAGTGGACATGCACCTACTGTGAAAATTTCAGACCCCTCCATGATTTCTAAGTGGGAGAACTTGCAAAATAGCAGGGTGTTCAAATACTCATTTTCTTGACTGTATGTATGTGTGTATATATATATATATATATATATATATATATATATATATGTGTGTATATATATATATATATATATGTGTATATATATATATATATATATGTATATATATATATGTATATATATACTGTGTATACACTTTCACTGTACAAAAATGCATGTACACATACTGTACATATACATATACATGCATACACTCATAAATATAATCACGTTTCATCAAACATAAATTAACGTTGTTGCCCCAGGGGAAACTGGGTAACACATGGCACACCGACAATGCTTAACCTCTTGATACTATAACAATCTACAAGGTTAATATAGTTGGCCTCTCTTTCTTCCCCTTCATTTATCTGCTTTCTTTTGTATTTCAAGTTGTCATTACATATATGTATTGTTGATAATAGAGGTAATTGTTGTTATTATTTATTATCAATAGTGCTATTTCTATTGGTATTTCTATTTATCCATTTGTAGTGTAATAATGTTCATTGTCATTTCTGTATTATTATTTATTTCACTTACTGGTTCTTTGCTATAACTTTTACCAACATATTTGTACATATCCTATTTGCTGATGTTGTTCTATTGTTGTTGTTGTTGTCGTGCTTGGTGTTGTTGTTTTTGTCTCTGTCTATTCCTCCCCTTGTCCCCACAATTCCCCCTCTGTCTTCCTTTTTTTCTCTTTGTATCCCTTCCTGCTGCACCAAATAATATAAATAAAGTCAAATACAAACCCCGTTTCCATATGAGTTGGGAAATTGTGTTAGATGTAAATATAAACGGAATACAATGATTTGCAAATCCTTTTCAATCCATATTCAATTGAATGCACTACTAAGACAAGATATTTGATGTTCAAACTCATAAACTTTGTTTTTTTTTTGCAAATAATAATTAACTTAGAATTTCATGGCTGCAACACGTGCCAAAGTAGTTAGGAAAGGTCATGTTCACCACTGTGTTACATCACCTTTTTTTTTTAACAACACTCAATAAACGTTTGGGAACTGAGGAAACTAATTGTGGAAGCTTTACAGATGTAGCGACGAACTGTATTTAGTGACTGTGGTTTTCTGAAGTGTTCCTGAGCCCATGTGGTGATATCCTTTTAGAGATTGATATCGGTTTTTGATACAGTCCCGTCTGAGGTATCGAAGGTCACGGTCATTCAATGTTGGTTTCCGGCCATGCCGCTTACGTGTCGTGATTTCTCCAGATTTTCTGAACCTTTTGATGATATTATGGACCGTAGATGTTGAAATCCCTAAATTTCTTGCAGTTGCACTTTGAGAAACGTTGTTCTTAAACTGTTTGACTATTTGCTCACGCAGTTGTGGACAAAGGGGTGTACCTTCTCCCATCCTTTCTTGTGAAAGACTGAGCATGTTTTGGGAAGCTGTTTTTATACCCAATCATGGCACTCACCTGTTCCCAATTAGCCAGCACACCTGGGGGATTTTCCAAATAGGTGTTTGATGAGCATTCCTCAACTTTATCAGTATTTATTGTCACCTTTCCCGACTTCTTTGTCACGTGTTGCTGGCATCAAATTCTAAAGTTAATGATTATTTGCAAAAAAAAATGTTTATCAGTTTGAACATCAAATATGTTGTCTTTGTAGCATATTCAACTGAATATGGGTTGAAAATTATTTGCAAATCATTGTATTCCCTTTATATTTACATCTAACACAATTTCCCAAATCAACAAATAACTGTACAAATAAGGCAACAATTGAAGTATCCAGCACTTCTCTTTTCTAAAGTAAATGTGTACAGCAGGTGTGTCCAAAGTGCGGCCCGGCGGCCATTTGCGGCCCGCAGCTTATTGTTTACCGGCCCGCCACACATTTTGCAAAATTGATAGTATTGCAAAAAAAAAAAGAAAAATAGATTTAATAAAAGTGGAATGAGAAAAAGTGGCAATGTTGACACAAAGCTGTCATGCAGGCAGTTTTTTTTCCATTGCTAAAAAAAAATGGGACAAAAAAATGTGTTATAATGAATTATTACTTAAATTGTTTTATGTGGAAAAAATGTTGCATATGTTGTGTGGTTGCCATATAAAAACATCAAAGTTTTGACAAAAGAGCATAAAACAAACAAAATAATAGTTCAAACTTAAAATCGACAGGTATATCGGAAGTTGATCTTGAAATTCAAGTGTTAAGAGTAAAAAAAAAACTAATACAATTGCATCACTTTATGAGTGGGGAACCTTTCGCATCTCAAATATATTTAGTAGGATTTTATTTAACTGTTCACTGTGAGTGTTGTCTGTCTATCTGTGTTGGCCCTGCGATGAGGTGGAGACTTGTCCAGGGTGTACCCTGCCTTCCGCCCGATTGTAGCTGAGATAGGCGCCAGCGCCCCCCGCGACCCCGAAAGGGAATAAGCGGTAGAAAATGGATGGATGGATGGATGTGATTACTCAAAAATATTAAATAATTCAAATCAATGGTGCTCTGCATTATTGATCTTTGAGGGCTGTAATTGCTAAATAAAGGAACTCTCCTGAAGGAATCAATAAAGTACTATCTATCTATCTGTCCGTCCGTCTTTGACAGAAAAGGCATAAAACCTTATTTGTTTTACTTTATATCAACCTCAAGTTAATATAGAGATTTACTGTAAGAATTAAATAAAAAAAATAATAATTATTTGACTTATTTTTATTTTTTTGTGACTGAGACCCTCTATGCACCCCAGGAGCCCTAAGGGTTGAAAAAAAATCCATATATTTTGTTATGGTTTGAAAATGAAAAATATCAAAATGGCCCCCACATGCTTAAATTTTTCTGTGTGCGGCCCTCTGTGGAAAAAGTTTGGACACCCCTGGTGTACAGCATATATGGGCATCTATATCAACTATCTGATTTGCCTGAGAAGCTGGACAGGACAAAAAAATGAAAAATAACATGTAGCACTTCTGCCAATACAAGCCAGCCAGTGTTAATGTCGGATGATGGGAAATGACCTAAAGATAACTTAGAAGTATTAGACGTGGTACAGGTAGGGAATATGTTCAATTACTTCCGGTTTCTTTTTTTCCAAATTGATATCAAGTATAACTGCTTAAGCTTTGATTTATTTAAAAGTTTTTTCCGTTCAAACAATCGTGTACAAAGCAGAAGGTCACAAACAAACAATGATGTTGAAAGTTTGTCAAAGTAGTGACTCCTGTTTTATTGAGCCACCCCATCCTCTCAAACATGGGTATTGCAAACCTGTAGGAACTTGGGTGGGGAGGTGTTAACTTGTAAATTTAAAACAAATGTTGCCGTTCGTTTGTGCTGTCAAACTGTTCGTTTGTGCATTACGTCCTTAAGGTATTGTAAAATATATTTTCTGACTTGTGACGTCATCCAGCCCCCCCCTTTGTCAAAATCTCTCCAAATTTGGCTCAGTTGTTTGGGCTGCAATTTTTTTTCTTACCTATTATAGTTTTTATGTTAACTTTGTATTACTGTTAGCCAGCAATCTGACCCGCATGCTGACATGACGTCACACATGCAAGTAGTGTTTACGGAAGAAAACATGGCTCCATTTCTAGTAGATTACAAGTCCTGGCACATGTGTGGCAATTTCAGGAATTTTCTGAAATCAAAGTCAACATATTCTGGACGGAATTATTGCCTGCAGAAGATTAAGAAGGAAAAGTGCAAGCGTTTTGGTTCTCGCAGTTTGTGGGACATTTGCCTGGTGTGGGCGAGAAGTCGCGACAGGAGTGGTGGAACTTTGACGTAAGTTCCTAAAACTATTATTTTTGCCTGTTTTCTGCACATTTCTCAACTATTTACTCCGCAACCGTCTATTTTTGCGACAAAATAATGACGCTTATCGCAATTTGAGGACCCACTTGTCAGATGAACACAATTCTAGCGTTCAGACTGCAGTTGGATACACATCTGATTTATTTCCACATACAAGCGAGGCCTGGGTGGAAATAAAAAAAAAAACATCTAAATTGCACTGTTCACATTGACATGAAAAAAAAGATTCAAGCCACATATGTGCCAAAAAATCGAACAAGGCTATAAATCTGCCGGTCATATAATTAGGTACACCTGCACACTTGCCGATTTATCAGACTAGCTCACAGGTGTCAAACTCAAGGCCCGGGGGCCAGATCTTGCCCTCTCACTTCATTTTATTTGGCCCTGGAAATATGTATCAAGAAAGTACTGCAACTTTTTTTATTAAATGTATTCCGTCTATCTATTTTGGGAGAAAAAAGAAAGTACTCCATGTAATCGTAAATTATGTTAACTTAAATCTTGTGCAATTATGCAAAAATATAGGATCACACATTCAAACCATTTTTAAAATATAAATATATATTAATAGTAATGATTTCAAAGCAAGTTATCCATTGAATTGTGCAATGTAAAAGTAGCGATAGGTTTCATGGTAAAATTGTGATATTTCCTGTGTTTTTTACAGCATTTTTCTCTCAATGAAAACAACTTTTTTTACTGTAACAAACTGTGGTTCCGTTTTGGCATTTGCAGTAATACACCGAAAAATCTACACTTGTTGATTCACGGTAAAAAAAACTCATAACAAACTGGCAGCTCAAGTGCCGAAATTTTACTGTAAAATTGCAGTTTTTTATTTACAGTAAAAAAACAAATGTAAATATTACAGTAAAATTCAGGTAACTGAGCTGCCTTTTTTTTAAAACAATAAAAGCAGCAGTACTGTTTTTCCATTTACTGTAATATACACTACATTTTGAGGTGAAATTATTGCAATTTAACATATATATTTTTTACATCGTAGTTTACAATTTTTTACTAATAAATAAATTGTGTAATAATAGTACTCACCGTTAGAAGCAGCCCTCTCGGGCCAAACATAACTGCGATGTGGCCCCCAGTGAAAACCACATTGATACCTCTGGACTAGCTGCATTAAAAAAGGGAGATTTTGGCACAATTTTCATTATAGCATGTTGCACGTCACTGCTATTATGTATATGCCAAGATCATATAAAAATAATACTTTATTCTAGGGCTGGGCGATACAGCTTAAAAAGATTTGAAAAAATAAGTGTTTTACATCGGTCGATATTGATAATTATTGATATTTTTTATGACCTATGGAAAGTAAGTACCAGGAGAAAAATGTATTAAATGTTAAAATTTTTATTTCAAATGTAACCTCCCTCTGATTATAATCCCTCAGATGTCAAAGCAGAAAGGTAAGGACATGTCAACACAAACATGAAGAACACTCAAACAATGGCAACTATATTCTAAAATCACATTGAACTCTTAAAGAGGAACTGCACTTTAAAAAAAATGTTGCCTATCGTTCACAATCCTAATCAGAGACAATATGAAAAAGGCTGTTTTTTTTTTCCAGTCTAACTTGCAATAATCGACTCATCAAAAACCGTCAACAATGCTTCATTTACGTTCCGTAACCTGTATAATAACCAAGCTGTATCGACGTTGTTGTTAGCCAACACTGGGGAACTATTTTTCTAGCTTTGCAATGACATTCTACAACATTAGCTGTAAGCCAACTACAACAAGAGCTAAGCCAGCAACTGCGTTAACAGCTAAAACATGTTTGAGTTTGTAATGCACACTGTGATAAGACACCAATCTGTACTGACTAAAACATGAACAATCATATTACAATGTCTGTAATGTATTATTTAATGTTTTTTTTGTACACAGCTAGCCAGACAGTGTATGTAATGCAGTTGTAATAACACACATGACGTACTGCGTGTATCATGATCAACATTAATGTGGCTCACGTTTTTTCTGGCCGTGGCCGTTTTTTCCGGTTTATTTTAGGTAAGCAGTCCATTTATGTCAAATAGCATGGGTCCAAGTTCCACATTTATAGCGTCAAAGTCACTCCGATATCACTCTCTCGGCTTTTGTCTGCTCCAACGTTTTACTCTCTGATTGTGCTCACTTCTAGAAGCAGTAGTTCATCCTCCGTATATTCAGCTTCAAAAAGATAATATTGTCAATCCTCATTTGTCCAAAAATTGTCGTCTGTGCTGTCTGTTACCAAGTCTGCCATGATTAGAACGAATACTCGCATTTGATTTTGGGAGTAGGAACACACTTGTTGCCGGAAGTCTGAAGTGCGCTGCTATGGAAACAAAAATAAATGCGTGAAGGAACTAGTTCCTGCAATGCTTAAAATGTCCAAAATACGTTAAATATTGTACACATTACATATTGTTATGAAGGTGTCTGTTACTATTACTACATTATATATATATATTCTTGCAGTGTGTATATTGTACATATTACATATTGTTATGAAGGTGTCTGTTACTACTTTATACATATACTTGGAGTGTGTATATTATACAGATTACATATTGTTATGAAGGTGTCTGTTACTACATTATACATATACTTGCAGTGTGTATATTATACAGATTACATATTGTTTTGAAGGTGTCTGTTACTACATTATATATATACTTGTAGTGTGTTATATAAAACCGGAATTTGGTTTGGAACTTGGGAAAGTGTAAGTTTGAGTGTCTAGGATGACTGGAATGTGTTGATGTTGGAATGGTTTGAATAGGTTGAAAAATGTGGGAATTGTGCAACTAGGAAAAATGTCCCATTCAGTTCAGTGGGCACTTCCTGGAAAATTTGAAATTTTTTTTAAAAGCGGGATTTAAAAAAAAAAAAAAAGATTAAAAGCATGAATGAGCTGAATTGGTTGGTGTTGGAATTGTTTAAATCAGTCACACCTTGAAGTAGTAACAGTTTTTCAAATGAAAAAAATGGTATTATGGAATTTTAAGAAAACCAAGTTCTTAAACCAACTTGTTTTTTTGTCCTGACTAGGAGGAACGTTTTGACAGTGAAACGGTTGAAAAATGTGAAAGGAGTCATCACACTAAAAATGGTTGGAAATAAGGTTAGAACAAAACAGGAATTGCTGGACATTTGTTGAATGTGGAAAAACATTTGTTTGACTGTCCAGGATGAGTTGAATGTGTTGAAGGTGGCATAGTTTGAATTGGTTGAAAAATGTGGGTATTGTGGAAGTTTGAAAAATGTATAATTCACTTTTAATGTGGAAACATGTCACAAAAAATTGGGATTTCTAGGAAATCCGGGAATTTTGTCATAATTTTTGGAAGGGAGCACACAATTTCTGAAGAGGCTGAATATTTTGAAGTTGAAACGTTTTGAATCGGATGAAAAATGTGGGAGTTGTGGATCTTTGAAAAATGTCCCAATTATTTCAATAGGAATTTCATGGGAATTTGGGAATTCTGGGAATTTTAGAAAATGGTAAAACATTAAAATTTTCTGAATTAGTTGGAATGGTTATATTTGGAATTTTTCAAAACGGTTGAGAAATGTTGAAGAAGTAACATTTTTAATTAAGAAATGGTATTATGGAATGTGGGGAAAACCGGGAATTTTTCCAGTTCAAGAAACAACTTAGTTTTTTGTCTTGATTAAGAGTAAGGTTTTGAAGGTGGAACAGTTGAAGTGGCTTGGAAAATGGGGAAGCAATAGTTGACAGAAAAAAGGGTGAAAATAGGAGTTAGAAAACTGTGAATTCTGTGTATTCCTGGAATTTTTTTGAACTTGTAAGAATGATAGTTTGAATGTCCAGGATGAGTGGAATGTGTTGAAGGTGGAATGGTTTGAATCGGTTGAAAATGTGGAAATGGTGAAAGTTTCAAAAATGGCCAATTCATTTTGAATGGGAAAAATGTACCGGGAATCCTGGGAATTTTAGGAATCTGTCAAAGAAAACCTGCGAACCCTGAATAAGCTAAACCGTTTGAAATTGGAACGGTTTGAATCGGAGGAAAAACGTGGAAGGTAGAGCTTGCAAAATCTGAAAAAAAAAAAGAAGAAGAATATATAGATGCATTTTGGTGTAGAAAACCGTGTGTGTGAATGTTTTGGAACATTTACACTAATGCTGGGCGATATGGCCTTTTATTAATATCTCAATATTTTTAGGCCTTGTCATGATACATGATATATATCTGTATATTTTGCCTTAGCCTTGAATGAACACTTGATGAATATAATCACAGCAGTATGATGATTCTATGTGTCTACACTAAAACATTATTCTTCAAATAGTGTATGTCCTTCACTATGTGGTAGGTTCCTGTGGACGTTATGTCCTTCTGTTGTTGACTAGGTTTTTCATACGGTGTTGATGTGGAAATGGTTGCTTGGGCATTTTGTGGGTGTGGCACCGAACGGAGATGTTGACATGCAGAGTTTCAAGCAATCTTCATTCTCTAGCGGGTGACTTTTCAAATGATGCTACAAATTAGCAGTAATGCTACTTTTTGTAGCTAAGCTTTTGCCGCATACTTGACATACTGCGGTTGTCTGTTCAACATCTTTCCGCTTGAAGCCAAACCACCGCCAGACGATAGACCGCCTGCTGTTTTTTGTGGGAATCAATTCTTCTTCCTTCATTTGGTACCAGATTCGCACCTTCTTTCCTTCGTATTACCACTTGCACTGCACCGCACCGCTAGCATCACAGTTAACGTTACGCATGCCGCTACCTCTCTGCTCCGCGAGAGCGTATAACGTTGCACGCGAGACACTATGTGACATATGTCAGAAGGTGCGCTTATATACGTCTCTGGGAGAAGGAGAGACAAGAAAGAGTGATAAAAGCCTGTACTCTAATGCCCGCAGCTAAAAGCAACTGCGTGAGAACGTATACTCCAATATCACGATATAATCATTTTTTATATCGCATAGAGACAAACCCACGTTATATCGAGTATATTCGATATATTTCCCAGCCTTAATTAACACAATAAATAGATGAATTTTGTTGTAGAAAACTTTGTGTGAATGTTTTGGAACATTCACACTAGGGCTGGGCTATATATCGATGTACTTGATATATCGCAGGGTTGTCTGTGCGATATAGAAAACGACTATCACGCAGTTTGTTTTTAGCTGTGGGCATTAGATTACAGGCTCTTCTCACTCTTTCCTGTGTCTCCTTCTCACAGACAAGCGCACCTTCTTACACATGTCACATACTGTCACATCATACGTCACATACGTATACGCCTTTGCGGAGCAGAGAGGTAGCAGAATGGGTAACGTTAGCTGTGATGCTAGCAGAGCTGTGCGAGTGGTAATACGAGAGAAAGAAGGTGCGAATGAAGGAAGAATTTATTCCCAAGAAAAACAGCAGGGGCTCCATCGTCTGGCAGTGGTTTGGCTTCAAGTGGGAATATGTCGAACACACAACCGCAATATGTCAAGTTTGGGCCAAAAGCATTGCTAAGAAAAGTAGCATTACTGCTAATATGTAGCATCATTTGAAAAGTCACAACACCGTATGAAAAAAATTGTCAACAGAATTTAATAACGTCCATAGTAAACTACCATATAGCGAAGGACGAACACTATTTGATTTCCTATTATGCAGCTCATTTTTATTTGACACTAAAAATGTCTCTGAAAATCTTCCACTTTCTGTTTTGGAAATGACATGAACGTTCGTGCCACTGCTTAACAACTGTTTAATAAATACACTTTTGGTCAATTGACTTAGTTGTGATTCCCTTCTCTGCATGAAAGTTTAAAATGAGCATATATATTAATGCAGTATGAACAAGAATGTTTTAATGTAGACACATAGAATAATCATACTGCTGTGATTACATGCATCAAGTGTTCATTCAAGGCTAAGGCAAAATATCGATATATATATCGTGTATCGCGAAATGGCCTTAAAATATCGAGATATTAAAAAAAGGCTATATCGTCCAGGCCTAATTTACACTATCTTTTTGGAGCGCACCGAGATATTAAGCACATACTATCAGTTGTCATGCAATTGTTTAATCACTGTTGTTTCATTTCTTACAATCATGTGTGCATTTCAAGCACCAAGTCTGCCTGCCTGTATTCAGGGACCCTCCTCGGCAAAAACGGTTATGTGTTCTGCAACGCGAAGCTACGATGTTGGGTGGTGTTGTACGTACGCTACGCAGGGGCGGGGGGGGGGGGGGACCTACGTGACACAAGAGTATACAGCTTGAATCATTTAACCCTCCCCTTCTAAAAATTGGAAAAAAGTGCCATACTGTGGAGGTTTCATCTGCAGCACTCCTTCTTAGTTTTTCCTCTCACTCCATGCAAAGACACAACAAGATGGTGCAACCAAAATGATAGTTGATACTGTCACCTGATTGGCGTAGTCACTCCCACTAATCAGCGATCCCTTCTCGCATTGCTCAGTTACCAGAGAGCGAGTGCTTTTGTTCTTGCAACCAAACTTGCTTCACAACTTCAGACGAAGAAGAAAAAAAATGAACGTTTTATCGAACACATTGTTTTATTTATATCAATTCTGCGTCTATCGCGTTATATATATTCATATTGTTTTATTGCCCTGCCCTAGTTAATACATGTGATGCTGTATCCCACCCATGGATGATCGGTATCTTCATCAGCAGTATAGAACCTTTATCAGAACATTTTGACGCTTAGTTAAATTAAATATGCTTATTACCATGGAACAGGGATGTCATGTATGAACATTTCTTATCACGGTTATTTTGACCAAAATGATCACGGTTATCATTATTATCGCGGTAATTTTAAATGTGCTCAATATTTTCAAAAACTACTTATACTGAAATCTTTTAATCAAATTCAATTTAAAAACATAAACAAGACATTGAAAATGCACATATGTAGCTAAAGTAGAAAGTTGAATGTGCATGTGAAAGCAACACAAGCATTATAAACAAAGTAATATGGCTGAAACAAAATAATACTATACATAAATACAAATAAATGTGAACATTTCGCAAGATGGCATCTTATGGACATAAGACGTAACTGCCTTTTTTGTCCATATTGATACAAATAGTGTTCATATATAAGGTCCAGTCTTACACATAGGACCGCACGTTTATTGACAAAATAATAATTACGATAATTTTTTTCCAATATTGAAATTACGATTGTTAATCATGATTATTCATTATGTTTGGTAAAACAGTGTTGAGGTGTGAACATCATGTAATTTGTAATACCTAATAACAGTTGCTCTGGATAAACATTATCTATATATTTAAAGACAAATGTTTTTGTACATTAATAGTACCCGAGTGTTTGAATGTGCGTGTGAATGTTGTCTGTCTATCTGTGTTGGCCCTGTGATAAGGTGGCGACTTGTCCAGGGTGTAACCCGCCTTCCGCCCGAATGCAGCTGAGATAGGCTCCAGCACCCCCCGCGACTCCAAAAGGGACCAGCGGTAAAAATAGATGGATGGATAGTATCAGCGTGTCAGATTTTTTATTACACATTGCCTTTATCTCTTTTTTTACATTTTGATAGAGAGAGGTATTTTTCAAGTTATGTATATTTTTTTACATGTACTAATGTGTGTACTTGTACATGCTATATCAGGACATATCCATTGAGAGTTTGAGCAGAAATATGTCTTATAGGAATTAATCTACAAACCCGGTCTCCATATGAGATAAGATATTGTGTTAGACGTAAATATAAACGGAATACAATGATTTGCAAATCCTTTTCAACCCATAATCATTTGAATGCACTACAAAGACAACATATTTGATGTTCAAACTCAAACTTTATTTTTTTTGCAAATAATAATTAACTTTGAATTTCATGGCTGCAACACGTGCCAAAGTAGTTGGGAAAGGACATGTTCACCATTGTGTTACACCACCTTTTCTTTTAACAACACTCAATAAACGTTTGGGAACTGGGGAAACTAATTGTTGAAGCTTTGAAAGTGGAATTCTTTCCCATTCTTGTTTTATGTAGAGCTTTAGTCGTTCAACAGTCCGAGGTCTCCGCTGTCGTATTTTACACTTCATAATGCGCCACACATTTTCGATGGGAGACAGGTCTAGATTGCAGGCGGGCCAGGAAAGTACCCGCACTCTTATTTTTACGAAGCCATGCTGTTGTAGCACTTGTCTTGCTGAAATAAGCAGGAGCGTCCATGATAACGTTGCTTGCATGACAACATATGTTACTCCAAAACCTGTTTGGACCTTTCAGCATTAATGGTACCTTCACCGATGTGTAAGTTACCCATGCTTTGGGCACTATTACACCTCCATACCATCACAGATGCTGGCTTTTGAACTTTGCACCTAGAACAATCCGAATGGTTATTTTCCACTTTGTTCTGGAGGACACCACGTCCTCTGTTTCCAAATATAATTTGAATTGTGGACTCCTCAGACCACAGAACACCTTTCCACTTTTAATCAGTCCATCTTAGGTGAGCTCGGACCCAGCCAAGCCGGCGGCGTTTCAGGATATTGTTGATAAATGGGTTTGTTTTTGCACAGTAGAGTTTTAACTTGCACTTACAGATGTAGCGACCAACTGTAGTTACCGACAGTGGTTTTACGAAGTGTTCCTGAGACCATGTGGTGATATCCTTTACACACGGATGTCGGTTTTTGATGAAGTACCGCTTGAGGGTTCAAAGGTCCGTAATATCATCGCTTACGTGCTGGGATTTCTCCAGATTCTCTAAACTTTTTAGTGATTTTACGGACCGTAGATGGTAAAATCTCTAAATTCCTTGCAATAGCTCTTTGAGAAATGTTGTTCTAAAACTGTTCAACAATTTGCTTACAAAGTGGTGACCCTCACCCCATCCTTGTTTGTGAATTACTTAGCATTTCATGGAAGCTGCATTTATATCCAATCATGGCACCCACCTGTTCCCAATTAGCCTGCACACCTGTAGGATGTTCCATATAAGTGTTTGATGAGCATTCCTCAAATTTATCAGTATTTTTTTCAACCTTTCTCAACTTGTTTGTCACATGTTGCTGGCATCAAATTCTAAAGTTATGGATTATTTGGGAAAAAAAAAAAATCATTTTTAACATCAAATATGTTGTCTTTGTAGCATATTCAATTGAATATGGCTTGAAAAGGCTTTGCAAATCATTGTATTCCGTTTATATTTACATCTTAAACAATTTCCCAACTCATGAATGAATGTTTATTAAAGTAATTACTTTGTGGAATGAAAAAAAAAACAATTTAGAAAACATGTTTACTTTTTGACATCAATATAAAACACAAAGCAGTTTGGCTAACTAAAATATAGTCAAATAAACACTCTTTGGTCTTCTCCCAACAACTATGTACATCAGAGCAACAGTTTGGCCAACAAAAATAAACAGGAGTGATACCTCTCACAACATCAAATATTGTTCTCCTCTAACAGCATTGCGTTCTTAATCGCACAGCAGGAACATTTTCAAAGCAAAGTCCTTGTAGTCGCCGCCGCTGCCGTGTTTTCTCGAACATAACGGCGTAAGTGCTTAGGCGCTGAGTCATTTCAGTTTTCAAGAAATAAGCAGTGTTGCCTAAATTGCATTAATAACTTATGTTTTTTTTGGTAATTAAGTATTTTAACAGTATAACTAACCGTCTGGAATTTTATCGCGGTTTATCATTCTACCATTTAGCGTTACATCCATACCATGGATCTTAGCCATTAAAGTTGATCACTTCTTTCTCACTATTCATAAGGATTCACTGAGAACCATTGTGCATGTACACGCCTTCACTTTTTACTGCTCCTTCTTGGTACAAATCTGAAGGAAGATGGTTATCGAGCAAGCAATATGGCGTCATTCAGTTCAAAAGCTGGCAGGGGCCACTTCTCCCAGCACGCAGCGCCAAGCAGCAGGTCAAGAGTGGGGTGCACCCACAGTGAAAAGAGGCCTTCATGGAGTCTGCTGAGGGGTGCATTCCAGTGTGGCCTGCACACTTTGCTCCTATGACGTGAGAGCTCTGACTTTGGGGTCAATTCCGCTTCCCAACGTCTTCAACTGGAGCTCTGTGCTCGCTCGAATGATGCGCTCTTCTCCCGGGATGAGCAGTTTACTGGAAAGCCATTGGCTCTTGCAGCCTGTGCATAATCACCCAGAAGACTGGTATGTCTTTGTTTATGCCTACGTGCTTTGCCATGGCGCTGACGTGCGCTCCATTGCAGTAAAATGTTGAGAGTGCATCGACAGGAAAGTTAAAGACGAGCAATGAGTTCTCATAACGTCACTCATAGTATCTTCAACGTCATAACAAGATCTCAGGATCTTAGTCAAAGACAACACAACCTCTCAGTTGTTGTTTTTACGCATTTTAAAAACCTTTTTTTTTCATTGCGAATAGTGTAAATGCAATTTCTGTTCCACGGTCAGAAAACCTTTATTAACGATACGAGCAAGGTTTTACGTGACACGTTAACATTCCTACAGTTGTAAACATAAGTCAACAATGTTCAAGTACCAGTAGAGTGGAAAAACAAATTAAAGTTACCGCACCAATGATTGTCACACGCACACACACACACTCGGTGTGGTGCAATTATTCTCTGCATTTGACCCATCACCCTTGATCACCCTGAAAGAGGTGAGGGGAGCAATGGGGAGCAGTGGGCAGCAGTGGTGTCCGCACCCAGGAATAATTTTTGGTGATTTAACCCCCAATTCCAACACTTGATGCTGAGTGCCAATCAGGGAGGTAACGGGTCCCATTTTTATAGTCTTTGGTAAGACTCGGCCGTGGTTGACTTTATATGCTCAATGTGATTCATTGTATTCATTAAACCAGTGTTTTTCAACCTTTTTTGAGCCAAGGCACATTTTTTTCATTAAAAAAAATACGGAGGTACACCACTAGCAGAAATGGTTAAAAATGAGAAACTCCACCAGGTTGTCATGCCTTATTTTGATGTTATTTACTGTGTGTAGTGCTTTAGTTTCTGTCTTGTGCTGTTATTTTGGTGACGCCTTCCTTTGAGTGCTATTGCCTCCTCGTCGGCCACGGATTACCTGGTCGTCCGCCACGCCAAGTGCGCCGACCTCCTCTTCTGCCACGGATGTGGCCGCTACCTGGTTGTCCGCCACGCCAAGTGCGCCGACCTTCTCGTCGGCCACAGATGTGGCCCTTCCTGGGTCGCCCACCTCGTCAGGTACAGCGGCACTCTACACGCCGCCGCCACCTGACTCTGCCTCGGTGGATTCGGGGACACTTGGTCTGGTGACCCACCGCCATGTCTCCCTCCCGCCCTCCCATGACTCTTGATCTTGCTTTGGCTTTTGTTTTTTGGACATCTGGGATCTGTCCTTGAGGGGGGGGAATCTGTCATGTTTTGTGGTCAAGTTCTGTTTTTTTTGGATTCAATGGGCACTTTTTTATATATACACTTTGTTTACTTCCGTGACAACCGCCTTAAAGTGTTGTAATCAATGACACATATCAAGCAGTTAAAATGCACCAAACATGGATAAGTGTGGAGTAGGGTTGTACAGTATACCGGTATTAGTATAGTGCTGCGATACTAATTAATCATATTTGGTACCATACCGCCTCTAAACAGTACCTCTCCCCCACCTGCCGTCATGTCATGCAGAGGAGCATGTTTGGCAGGGCACACACACTGAGTACTTACAAACAGACACAGTGTGTAGACAGAAAAGGGAGAACGGACAAAGTTTGGCTTAATAACTCAAGATAAAGGTGAAGTTATAACACTGAGACGGCCTCAGGAAGAGGTGCTTTAAGACATGGCTAGCTAGCAAGCGGCTCATGTCTATTCTCAGTTTTGTATCTACTTTTAAATCATTAATCCCTGTCTCCATGGCAACAAATATAGTACATGTATTTCAAGCATCATCCCTGTAGGACGAGTGATAAGTCTACATGCTTCATCTCTACATGCCGCAGCACACCGGAGTCTTGATAATAGATAAAATAATAGTGATTTAGAGTCTGCAAAGTCAAGACAAAACTTCACTATGTACAATCTTTAACTATCCATTATCTTTACTTTGAACACCCAACACACAAGTGAATGAAGGCCATACTGAGTCAACAGCCATACATGTCACACTAAGGGTGTTTGTTTAAACAACGCCAACACTCATAAACATGTGCCATTTAGTGAAACCACACTAAATAACACTGTCATAAATATGTGCTATATAGTGAAACCACACTAAACGACACTGTCCTAAACATGTGCCATATAGTGAAACCACACTAAACAACAATGTCATAAAAATGTGCCATATAGTGAAACCACACTAAACAACAATGACAAACAATTTTAGGCAGAATATTTGCACTGTAACACAACATCAACACTACTGGACAAATACCCAGAATTCCCTGAAGCAACCAACTCTTCTGGGACGCTACATTATAAACAAACGCTATTGCTGAATCTACACCTAACATCCACTGTAATCATACCAAGTACAGGAGCTTATCTGGTCCATACTACTATGATTACATCGATCGTTTTTAGCATCACAAAATCGTATTTATTTTTTATTTTTTTTAATATTGTGTTTATAAACTCAGTAAATTCGTCCCTGGACACATGAGGACTTTGAATATGACCATTGTATGATCCTGTAACTACTTGGTATCAGATCGATACCTAAATGTGTGGTATTAAACTAATGCAAAGTATCAAAGAATAGAAGAATAAGTGATTATTACATTTTAACAGAAGTGTAGATACGAAGTGGCTGGAGATGGGGAAGTCTGGGCTTCCCTGCTTAGGTTGCTGCCCCCGCGACCCAACCTCGGATAAGCGGAAGATGATGGATGGATGGATGGATGGATAGATCATGTTAAAACATAAAATAAGCAGATACTAACAGTACATGAGGAAGTTGATTAATAATACTTTTTTACAGTTTGTACCTCATAATGTAGACAATAATAGGTAGATAAATTACACAATATCTTACTGCATACATTAGCAGACTAATTAGGAGTCTTGTGTTGGTTTACTTACTACTAAACGACAAGTTATCTTGTACAGTGGTTCGCAACCTTTTTTCAGTGATGTACCCCCTGTGAATATTCTTTTAGTTCAAGTACTCCCTAATCAGAGAAAATAATTTTTGGTTGAAAAAAAAGAGACAAAGAAGTAAAATACAGCACTATGTCATCAGTTTCTGTTTTATTAAATTGTATAACAGTGCAAAATATTGCTCATTTGTAGTGGTCTTTCTTGAACTACTTGGAAAAAAAACTTGTTGAAAAATAAACAAGTGATTCAATTATAAATAAAGATTTCTACACATAGAAGTAATCATCAACTTAAAGTGCCCTCTTTGGGGATTGTAATAGAGATCCATCTGGATTCATGACCTTAATTGTAAATATTTCTTCACAATAAAAGACATCTTTAACATCAATATTTATGGAACATGTCCACAAAGAATCTAGCTGTCAACACTGAATATTGCATTGTTGTAATTTTTTTCACAGTTTATGAACTTACATTCATATTTTGTTGAATAATTATTCAATAAATATACTTATAAAGGATTTTTGAATTGTTGTTATTTTTAAAATTATTAAAAAAAAAATCTCATGTACCCCTTGGCATACCTTTAAGTACCTCCAGGGGTACGCGTACCCCCATTTGAGAACCACTGGTCTAGTATGGTCACTATTTTATTTAAGGACTAAATTACAATAATAAACATATGTTTCATGTACCCTAAGATTTTTTGTTACAATGTAGACAGTATTGACATTTTTTGTGGTCCCGTTTATTTAGAAAAGTACAAAAATACATTTTGGTATCAGTACCAGCACCAAAATATTGGTATCAGGACAACACTAGTGTGGAGAGTGTTTAGCATTTTCCCCATCCTCCCTTGTCATGGATTAAAATGGGTGTCATTTGAATTATTTTATGTTGATTGGACATTTTTTTTATATTATCCACAAAGTTGAGTGAGCCAGTTGTTTTAATGTGTGACTGTGTCTGTTGACTGTGTGACCTTGGGGAACTGTGTTCATTGTAGCCATTAATCCTGACTTCCTCATTTTGATCAAAACACACAAATTGTTTTATTCACTTTTGTTTTGTAAAGGGAATAGGCGGTAGAAAATGGATGGATGGATGGAGGTTTTGTAGGTTAACATGTTTTATATACTGTGCTCCTGAGTTAATGTCACTGATCAATTTGGATTTTTTTATTATTATTGATTGATTTTATGTATTTGTATTTTTCTGTATCAAATGGTTAAAGTCGGTCAAAGAATATCTATTAATCTTTTCAATTACAGACTAAAAGCAATGTTAATAATTGTATTCTTTGTTGCAAGTTGGTCCATGTTTTTCTTTTTTTTCTGTTCTTCAAATCATGCTATTTTATAGTCGCGGCAAAAAGTGTGATGGGTTGCGGGGGGTAGTAGAAAAAAATTGAGAAGCACAGAGTTAAATCTCCTCCTAAAAAAACAAATTTTTTACATGAAAAAAAAGTTCCTAGTACCAATCTTGAGAAGCAGGAAGTAATTGGAATAGGCTGAAAAAAACATTGTGCATCCTAACTTAATTTAAAAATGCATTTATAAAATAGCTTTTTCAAAATACAACTGTATTCCCTGGTACTCTCTGCAGTTGAGTAAATGATAACCACTGTATGTGGAAATATGCTATAACTAAAAACTTTTCTACATTTGAGAAAAAAAAAGTCAGAGGCCATTATTGGCTTTGTTTTGGCAAAAGAAGACATTTGGTCCTTAGTTAAAACACACACACAAACTTTTATCCCCATTTCAAAAAGCTTGCATGGCGCCTTAATAAGCATGGCAGCGCTTTGAGAAGGAGAGCGACGGGTAACACCGACTTGTCATTGATACAGCGCTAATAGCCCCAAATCCCAGCGACATGATGGACAGTTGTGCCTGACAGGGAGGGCGAGGCAGCAGCTGCGTGAAAAGCAAGGTGTGTAGTCTAATGAGATGGTGTGATGTAGGCCAGCGTTGTGCAACCAGCAAGGAATGTTTCATGGCAGCTCTATCAAAAGATAAAAGAAACAAGAGAATTAACCCAGTCAATTAAAACACATATGCTCCGAATCATTGCGCAACACCTTCTTTGATAGTTCCTGCATCAGCACCACCCTTTGGCCGATTTTCACTCATTCATTTGATTTGTCATTTCTTTTTTGGCCCCTTTCATTCCTTAGACTGTCACCATGTAGCGCAATTACATTATTATGTTCCTGGAGTGTTTGTTGTTTAGGGAGTGGCTGATATCATCGTTGTACTATTCACACATATGGTTTCCTATACCAAAATGAATCTATTTATTATTATTATTATTATTATTGTGTGAATGCTCCAAAGTTGAGTTGAGTTTGAGTTTATTTCGAACATGCAAGCATACAACATGATGAATCACAATTTCCAGTTTCTCTTTTCAACATGTTCAAAAAGGAGTAGGAAGAAGCAGACCTTATTTAATCCTACCCCTTTTCTTTTACATAACAGTTGCTAAAACTTTTGTTCACTTCCTGTTCTCAATTTATTCACAATAAACTCCATAAGTAATCACAATAAAATAAATAAATAATACTCTCTGAAGTAAGTTACATTTCATATGGTGAGATGAGTAAGATAATTTAGAAAATGAACGGATGGATGGATGACATAAATTCAGAATGTTTATCATGGTTCTTCTTCTTTGTACTTTGTAAACACTTTAAGTTTGAAGCGTTTCTTGAAGTGGATCATATTGCTTTGCTTAATGCATTCCATAATTTAATTCCACATACTGATATAATGAAGGTCTTAAGTGTTGTACGTGCATACAAATGTTTTAAATTACATTTTTTTCCTAAGATTATATTTCTCCTCTTTTTTTGAAAAGAATTGTTGTATATGATTGGGTAGCAGGTTATAATTTGCTTTATGTATAATCTTAGCTGTTAGCAAATTCACTATATCGTGGAATTTCAGTATTTTTGATTCAGTAAATAAAGGGTTTGTATGTTCTCTATATCCAACATTATATAATGTATTATTCTAACTGATCTTTTTTGTAACACCGTTAATGAATGAAGTGTACTTTTTTAGTTATTTCCCCATAGTTCTACACAATAACTCAGATATGTAACACTCGCGAGCAGTAGAGAATATGAAGTGATTTTTGGTCTAGAACATGTTTTTGCTTTATTCATTATTGACGTGTTTCTTGCTACTTTATGTTGTATATTTTTTACGTGAGATTTCCAGTTCAATTTATAATCAATCACCAAACCTAGAAATTTGATTTAATTTACTCTTTCAATTTCTATTCCGTCTATTTGTATTTGTGTTTGGCTTTCTCACATATTGACACACATAGTTTTCTAAAGCAAAATTCCCCTATTTATTTTTCTTCTTTTTCTCCAGATTTTGGCGCGCTCTCCCTTCCACATTTTCGTCCGATTCAAACTGTTCAGCCTATTTGGGAATCGCGGGGTTTCACTTGACAAATTCCCAGATTTCCCAGATTCACGGTTTTCCGGGACATTTTTCCTATTTAAAATTAATTGGGCATTTTTCAAATTTTCAACATTTCCAAATTTTTCAACTGATTCAAACCATTCCACCTTCAACATATTTTACTTATCCTGGACATTCAAACTATCATTTTTTCAAGTTAAAAAAAAATTCCAGGAATTCCCAGTTTTCCAAACCCTATTTTCATCCTTTTTTGTCGACTATTTCATCCACATTTTCCAACCCACTTCAACCGTTCCACTGTTAAAACATTCCTCTTAATCAGGACAAAAAAACAAAGTTGTTTTTTTAACTGGAAAAATTCCCGATTTTCCTGAAATTCCAGGAATACCATTTCTCAATTAAAAAGGTTACTACTTCAAAATTTCTCGACAGATTTGAATAATTCCAACTAGGGCTGCAACAAATAATCGATTAAATCGATTAAAATCAATTATAAAAATAGTTGGCTATTAATTTAGTCATCGATTCGTTGGATGTATGAAATGCACATGCGCGGAGGCTTTTTCTTAATTTTCTTTTTTCTTTTTTTTTTTCTTTCCCCTAAACCTTTATAAACTGCAACATTTACAAACAGCTGAAAAACAATAATCAAAAACAGTACAAAACAGCGACAGGGCGGCGCTGACGCAACGTCTAATGAGGTGGCAGTAAGCCAGCCAATGATGTGTCATGTGCAGCTCACGTGACCACACCGTGTCCTTTGTTTGGAAGCATTCAAAAAATGGCGGAGGGAAACAGTACGGATAGTTCAGCGGAGAGACATCTCGAGGTTATTGCTTCAATGGAGAAAAGTGTACGACCTAAGTCGTCAAAAGTTTCTGATCACTTTACTTTAAAGACTTCGAAGAAGACATTTCCTGCAAAACGTGCAGCATGGACCTCGCGTGGCACGGAGAAAACATTCCTTCGGCAGCACCTGAAGAGGAGCCATGGATGAAGGGAAGAACTCACGGTACGTAACTTTTTTAAGTCCGTAGTCCGAGTATATTGATCCGTTTGTCCGTCTTTGTGTGTTTTTAATCTTTTGGTAACTAGGAATTTTTTTTTTTAAGGCAGCGCAGCAGCAACTGTTGTGTGTTAACTTTCAGAGTTAGGAACTTTTTGGATAGTGCGGCAACTTCATTTTCTGTGTTTTGAATCGCAACAGGCATTCATAAGTTCAGCTTTTTTACGAGTAACGTTAACGTTATGTCTTTGTTGCAACGTGGGGCTGATAATGTGTCTCTGGCACATTTGACTCCGTTTTGAGAGAGAAAACGCACGTTTAACAATTTGGAAATAAACATAGCAGACAGAAATATCTCAGGTTAATTTCATAATGGATCAATGTAACCGGGCCAAATAAAGCTATATAAATCTATTTAGACTTGAGTGAGGCTTTAGTGTAACTAAACGTTATGAAGGTGCTGGAATATTTCATGCTATGATTCAGAGGTAGCCCAAAGTGAATCCTTTATTATTCAGAACAGAAACGTGTACTATATCTGATCCAGTTTTAATCTGATGAGTTACATTTCTGTGTTATTATTGGTGTATGGTGCAACTCCAATGTCCATTTATTTAATTTAGCTGTTTTTTTAATGTGGTGGCGTATTTGTCAGAAATTATAATTAAATAAAACTGGGTGTGTATTGAGTTACACGTAAATGATGCTACTATGTACGTTCATGATATGGTTTCTCTCATTTCAGAAAGAAACAAATCAGCATTAGCGACTTGGCACAAAGGAAGGTGTGCACACCACGGCAAGTGGCTGCATTGACTGATGCTATCCTGAATATGTTGCTAACTGACATGAGGCCACTATCAATGGTGGAGGATGAAGGTTTCAGACAAATGATTCACGTCCTCAACCCTGGTTACACTCTTCCCTCGAGGAACCATTTTACCAAACTGATGGAGAGGAAGTACGATCAGACATTCCATGCTGTGCAGACTGACATAAAAGCTACCCAGAACAAAATTGCTCTTACTACTGATGTGTGGACAAGTATAGCCTACCTTGGCAATACATACCACTACATTGGAGAGAAATGGAACATGAAGTCAATCTGCCTTACGACCATGCCATTAGAGGAAAGACATTCAGCATCCAACATTGCAGAATGGTTGGAATAGGTAATAGCCAGGTTTGAAATTCCCCTAAGCAAAATTATTGCTATTGTGCAGGACATTAATGCACTTTATATATAAAAAAAAATTAAATGTAACACTTTCCTTGTTTTATTTGGCAAGTCGAAAGGACATGGTGCCAATATGCTGTTTTTTTTAAATAAAGTATTGGAAAGGATAGAAATGTAGTTTGTCTCTTTTATCCGATTATTAATCAATGAATCGACAGATTAATCGATTATCAAATTAATCGTTAGTTGCAGCCCTAATTCCAACCCCAACCATTAACTCATTCAGAACAATCAAGTGTTGTAGCATTTACAAAAGAATTCCCTCTTTTCCCGGAATTCCCAAATTTTCATGAAATTCCCATTGAAAAGAATGGGACATTTTTCAAAAGTTCCACAACCCCCACATTTTCCATCCGATTCAAACTGTTCTTGCTTCAAAATATTCAGTCTGTTTGAGAATTGTGTGCTATTTTTTAACAATTATAAAAAAATGTTCCAGATTTCCTAGAATTCCAAGTCTTTAAGGACATTTTCCCCATTCTAAATGAATTACCCATTTTTTAAACTTCCAACAACAAATTCCTGTTTTTTTCTAACCTAATTTCCAACATTTTTTTAGTGTGATGACTCCTTTCAGATTTTTCAAGCCATTTCAACCGTTCCACTGTCAAAACATTCCTCTTAGTCAGGACAAAAAACCAAAACCCACCAAGTTTTAGAACTTGAAAAATTCCAGATTTTACCGAAATTCCCCAATACCATTTTTCAATTTAAAAAACTGTTACTACTTCAACATTTATTGACTGATTTAAACAATTACAACACCAACCAATTCAGCTCATTCAGGACATTCAGGCTCATAATCATTTTTTAATAAAAAACCCTTTTTCCCAAATTTCCAGGAAATTCCTATTGAACTGAATGGGATATTTTTACAAGTTGCACAATCCCCACATTTGTCAACGTATTCAAACCATTTCAACATCAACACATCCCACTCATTCAAACTAACACTTTCCCAAGTTCCAAACCTAATTCCATTATTCTTGGAAATTCTAACTCTTCAACATTCGAACTATTCTTACATTCATATTACATTCTGTTAGCATTTCACTTCAACTTCAGCATTAGAGCATTCACACGCAATTCCTTCAAGAATTGCTTCACCAAGTTAGGATATACTTTTGTACCTAAGGCTGGGCGATATGGCTGTAAACCCATGATGTAAGTGTTTTTTGTATCAGTCGATATTGATGAATATTGATTTTTTTTTTATGACCTATGGAAACTAAGCACCAGGAAAAAAATATATCAAAAGTAAACATTTTTATTTAGAATGTAACCTATCCATCCATTTTCTACCGATTATTCCCTTTCGGGTCGCGGGGTTAGAATGTAACCGTTGTCTGATTATAATCCCTCAGCTATCAAGGCAGAAGGAAATGTCAACACAAACTTTACAAACACTCAAACAATGTCAACAAACTTCTAAAATCACATTGAACACTTAACAATTAGTTATTAAAATGAAGGTGCACAAATAAGGAATATGTCATAAATGCTTCATAAAGTGTAATAAAATAGCGCAAAGTGTGAAAATGTAAACCTTGAGAAACCTGAGAAGAACTATTTAGTGCCAGGAAGTTACAGCTGTGTAACATTTAATTTGGTCTGGTATTCTTAAGAAAAGAATGTAAGTTGACAGTCATTTTTCCATCCATCCATTTCTACCGCTTATTCCCTTTGGTGTTGCGGGGGGAGCTGGTGCCTATCTCAGCTACAAACGGGCAGAAGGCAGGGTACGCCCTGGACAAGTCGCTACCTCATTGCATTTTTATCAAATATTATTGGACCAAATTACTATTATTTTAAAGTAGCACAGTTGATATATTTTATAATAATTTTTTTCATGCTGTCCTGCAATTTAGTTCCTACCTGTTGTTTTTGTATACCCAAATAGGGAATGGACAAAAAACATAACCAAACAACTGCCTTATTGTGGAGGTGACTGTGTTTATTTGACAATTTCTTCGCTCTTTGCAGCAATCACTTCTATTATGTCTTCTCACTCCATGCAAAGAATCAACAGCGATACAGCACGATGGCACAACCAAGCTTGACCTCATTGACTGTTAGCGTGTCCCTCCCATTGATGACTTATCAGAGCCCAAGTGCCGTTGTTCAGGCAACCGCTTTCTTTCCACCAAAAAATATATAAATAGTGAACGTTTTGTCAAACACAGTTTTTATTAATATCGATTACATGTCTACCGCAATGTATTTTGATATCGTTTGATTGTCCCGGCCCTAGTTTTATCTCGGTTTCAAAACCAAAGAGTTCACCAAGTGTTTGCCCTGGTTTTTAATACTGCCAAAAGAGCCTGAACAAAAATTGCCACACGTTGGTGACTAAGTCTGTTGTGTTATCGATACACTGCATGAGTACAACTGTGTTGTCGACATGTCTGTATTACAAAACCCTGCCTGTGTTAGCCTGCTCTCTATTCCCCCATGCGGAAGTCACTCACGCCAGCTCATGATGCTGTCCCTGGTTGACTCTGTACTTCAACCAACTGTTGCATCACTGGCTTTTTTTCTTATTTGTGGCGTCCTGCTGAAAAATAGGCCAGCCTGGGGCAAAAGTAGGGCTGGGCGATACAACCTAAAATTCTAACCTCTGACTTTACCCCCTCCTTTTTAAAAGAAAACATAAAAGGGGAACTGCACTTTTTTTTGGAATTTTGCCTATTGTTCACAATCATTATGAGAGACAAGAACACACATGATTTTTTTTTTTATACGATTTTGGAGATGATAAAGAATGCTTGGAAGATGCGGGTAGTAGGAGTCACCGTTGTAGACTTCAAAGTCCTTAAAAACAACTTCAAAACCTTCCAACGTTTTATATACACTACACACACACACACACACACCTACCGATATCTCTCTCTCTCTCTCTATCTCTCTCTCTCTCTCTCTCTCTCTCTCTCTCTCTCTCTCTCTCTCTCTCTCTCTCTCTCTCTCTCTCTCTCTCTCTCTCTCTCTCTCTATATATATATTTGCAAAGAGTAAATTTTTTACTCTTTGTTAAATTGCAGCCATGTGCTAAAATCATTTAGGTTCATTTTTTTCCTCATTAATGTACACACAGCGCCCCATATTGACAGAAAAACACAGAATTCTAGACATTTTTACGGATTTATTAAAAAAGAAAAACCGAAATATCCCATGGACATAAGTATTCAGACCCTTTGCTCAGTATTGAGTGGAAGCACCCTTTTGAGCTTATACAGCCGTGAGTCTTCTTGGGAATGATGCAACTAGTTTTTCACAACTGGATTTGGGGATCCTCTGCTTGTCCTCCTTGCAGATCCTCTCCAGTTCTGTCAGGTTGGATGGTGAACGTTGGTGGACAGCCATTTTGAGGTCTCTCCAGAGATGCTCAATTGGGTTCAAGTCAGGGCTCTGGCTGGGCCATTCAAGAACAATCACAGAGTTGTTCCGAAGCCATTCCTTCGTCATTTTAGCTGTGTGCTTAGGGTCATTGTCTTGTTGGAAGGTGAACCGTCGTCCCAGTCTGAGGTCCATAGCACTCCGGAAAATGTTTTCGTCCAGGATATCTCTGTACTTGGCCGCATTCATCTTTCCTTCTATTGCAACCAGTCGTCCTGTCCCTGCAGCTTTAAAACACCCCCACAGTATGATGCTCCCACCACCACACTTGACTGTAGGGATGGTGTTGGGCAGGTGATGAGTGGTGCCTGGTTTTCTCCACACATACCGCTAAGAATTAAGGCCAAAAAGTTATATATTTTTCTCATCAGACCAGAGATACTTATTTATCATAGTCTGGGAGTCCTTCATGTGTTTTTTGGCAAATTCTATGCGGGCTTTCATGTGTTTTACTCTGAGGAGAGGCTTCCGTCGAGCCACTCTGCCATAAAGCCCTGACTGGTGGAGGGCTGCAGTGATGGTTGACTTTCTTGAACTTTCTCCCATCTCCTCACTGCATCTCTGGAGTTCAGCCACTGTTATCATTGGGTTCTTCTTTACCTCTCTCACCAAGGCTCTGTCACGTCATACGTCACATACGCGTCCGCCCTCGCAGAGCAGAGAGGTAGCATACTGGGCTACGTTAGCTGCTAACGTAGCCGTACGATAGAAAGAAGGTGCGGATCTGGTAACAAATGAAGGAAGACTTCTTAAAGGCCTACTGAAACCCACTACTACTGACCACGCAGTCTTATAGTTTATATATCAATGATGAAATCGTAACATTGCAACAGATGCCAATACGGCCGGTTTAGTTTACTAAATTGCAATTTTAAATTTCCCACTAAGTATCCTGTTGAAAACGTCGCGGAATGATGACGCGTGCGCGTGACGTCACCGGTTGTAGCGGTCATGTTCTTCCAGCATCGATCACGGCTATAAATCGTCTGCTTAAATTGCATAATTAGAGTATTCTGGACATCTGTGTTGCTGAATCTTTTGCAATTTGTTCAATTAATAATGGAGAAGTCAAAGAAGAAAGATGTAGGTGGGAAGCGGTATATTGCAGCTGCCTTTAGCAACACAAGCACAGCCAGTGTTTCCTTGTTTACATTCCCGAAGGTGAAGCTTTACTATGGAACCGAGCGGTCAAGCGAAAATGGTTTCCGACCACATGTCAACTGGTGGGTTTCGGTGAGAAAATTGTGGTAATAAGTCGGCTCTTACCGTAGACATGAGCGGAGCTTGCGTCCTCCTGCAGCTGCGGACTCTCTTACCTCCTCCCACCGGAGACACTGGCAGTCACCACACCCGTGGCCACACCCCTCCGACTTTCAGGTACCATATAATCTCACTAAAACATTAGTAAGACAATAAGCAGGTAAGGGATTTTCCAGAATTATCCTAGTAAATGTGTCTAATAACATCTGAATCGCTCCCACTGCCCTCGCCTTTTTTTTTTCTAGTCCTTTACGCTCACTATTCTCATCCACGGATCTTTCATCCTCGCTCAAATTAATGGGGAAATCGTTGCTTTCTCAGTCCGAATCGCTCTCGCTGCTGGTGGCCATGATTGTAAACAATATGAGGATGTGAGGAGCTCCACAACCCGTGACGTCACACGCACATCGTCTGCTACTTCCGGTACAAGCAAGGCTTTTTTATTAGCGACCAAAAGTTGCTAAGTTTATCGTGGATGTTCTCTACTAAATCCTTTCAGCAAAAATATGGCAATATTGCAAAATGATCAAGTATGACACATAGAATGGACCTGCTATCCCAGTTTAAATAAGAAAATCTCATTTCAGTAGGCCTTTAATTCCCAATAAGAACAGCAGGGTTTCCATCGTCTGGCGGTGGTTCGGCTTCAAGTGGGAATATGTTAAACAGGCTACCGTAATTTGTCAAATGTGGGGGGGAAAAGCGTTGCTATAAAAAATAGCATTACTGCTAATATGTAGCATCATTTGAAAAATCACTCGCTAGAGAATGAAGAGAATTTCATAACTTCAGTAACATACCACATAGTGAAGGACGAATACTATTTGATTTCCTATTATGCAGCTCATTTTTATTTGACACTTAAAATGTCTCTGACAATCTTGCACTTTATGTTTTGGAAATGACTTTAATGTTTGTGCCATTGTTTAATAACTTTAATAAATACACTTTTGGTCAATTGACTTAGTTGTAATTTCCTTCTCTGCATGAAAGTTTAAAAGTAGCATATATGAAGGCAGTATGAAGAAGAATGTTTTAATGTATACACATATAATCATCATACTGCTGTGATTATATGCATCAAGTGTTCATTCAAAGCCAAGGCAAAATATCGTAATATATATCGTATATCGCGATATGGCATGAAAATATCGCAATATTAAAAAAAAAAAGGCAAAATCGCCCAGCCCTAACTCAAATCTTATATAGCTTTATTTGGTCCGGCTACATTGATCCATTATGAAATCAACCTGAGATATTTCTGTCTGATACGTTCATTTCAACATTGGTAACCGTGCGTTTTCTTTCTCAAAACGGAGTCAAATGTGCCGGAGACACATAATCAGCCCCGCAATGTACTCGAACTATGGACTTAAAAAGTTACGTACCGTGAGTTTTTCTCTTCATCCATGGATCCAACATGCTTCCTCTTAAGGTGCTCCCGAAGCGATGTTGTACTTCCGTGCCACGCCAGGTCGATGCTGCACATTTTGCAGGAAACGGTCTTCTTTGCAGTGTTTAGAAAGAAGTATTCCCATACTTTTGACGACTTAGGTCGTACACTTTTCTCCATTGCACTTACACTATCGCTCCTGTTTTCCTCCGCCATTTTTCGAATGTTTCCAGGCCAAGGAAACAGCGTGGTCACGTGAGCTGCACATGACACAACATTGGCTGGCTTACTGCCACCTCATGAGACGTAGCCTTAGCGCCGTCCTGGCGCTGTTCTGTACTGTGTTTGTACTTATTTTGATTATTGTTTCTCAGCTTTTTGTAAATGTTGCAGTTTATAAATAAACGTTTAGGAAAGAAGGAAAAAAAAAAAGCCTCAGCGCATGCGCATTGCAAACATCCAACAAACTATTTTTATAATCGGTTTTAATCGATTTAATCGATTGGTTGGCCCTTATATATATATATATATATATATATATATATATATATATATATATATATATATATATATATATATATATATATATATATATCATGTGTATATATATATATATATATATATATATATATATATATATATATATCATGTGTATATATATATATATATATATATATATATATATATATATATATATATATATATATATATATCATGTGTATATATATATCATGTGTATATATATATATATCATGTGTATATATATATCATGTGTATATATATATATATCATATATATATATATATATATATATATATATATGTATATATATATATATATATATATATATTATGTATATACTTGCAGTGTGTATATTGTACATATTACATATTGTTATGAAGGTGTCTGTTACTACATTTTATATATATATATATATATATATATATATATATATATATATATATATATATATATATATATATCCGTCCATCCATTTTTTACCGCTTGGCCCTATGATGATGATGATATATATATCATCATGATATATATATACAAACCCCGTTTCCATATGAGTTGGGAAATTGTGTTAGATGTAATGTAATTATAAACGGAATACAATGATTTGCAAATCATTTTCAACCAATATTCAGTTGAATATGCTACAAAGACAACATATTTTATGTTCAAACTGATAAACTTTTTTTTTTCTGCGAATAATCATTACTTTTAGAATTTGATGCCAGCAACACGTGGCAAAGAAGTTGGGAAAGGTGGCAATAAATACTGATAAAGTTGAGGAATGCTCATCAAACACTTATATGGAACATCCCACAGGTATGCAGGCTAATTGGGAACAGTTGGGTGCCATGATTGGGTATTAAAGCAGCTTCCATGAAATGCTAAGTAATTCACAAACAGGGATGGGGTGAGGGTCACCACTTTGTAAGCAAATCGTCGAATAGTTTTAGAACAACATTTCTCAACGAGCTATTGCAAGAGAATTTAGGGATTTTACCATCTACAGTCCGTAAAATCATCAAAAGGTTCAGAACATCTGGAGAAATCACTGCACGTAAGCGATGATATTACGGACCTTTG
This sequence comes from Nerophis ophidion, assembly GCF_033978795.1. Lineage (NCBI taxonomy): Eukaryota > Metazoa > Chordata > Actinopteri > Syngnathiformes > Syngnathidae > Nerophis > Nerophis ophidion. The sequence goes on from NC_084617.1 coordinate 34,284,079, forward strand.
AACCCTGAGGTGGTACTGCATCAAAAACCGACATCAGTGTGTAAATGATATCACCACACGGGCTTAGGAACACTTCAGAAAACCACTGTCAGTAACTACAGTTGGTCGCTATATCTGTAAGTGCAAGTTAAAACTCTACTATGCAAAGCCAAACCCATTTATCAACAACACCCTGAAACGCCGCCGGCTTCGCTGGGCCCGAGCTCATCTAAGATAGATTGATGCAAAGTGGAAAAGTTTTCTGTGGTCTGACTAGTCTACATTTCAAATTATATTTGGAAACTGTGGACGTGGTGTCCTCCAGAACAAAGAGGAAAATAACCATTCGGATTGTTATAGGCTAAAAGTTCAAAAGCCAGCATCTGTGATGGTATGGGGGTGTATTACTGCCCAAGGCATTGGTAACTTACACATCTGTGAAGGCACCATTAATGCTGAAAGGTCCATACAGGTTTTGGAGCAAAATATGTTGTCATCCAAGCAACGTTATCATGGACGCCCCCCCTTCTTATCTCAGCAAGACAATGCCACGCCACGTGTTACAACAGCGTGGCTTCGTAGTAAAAGAGTGCGGGTACTTTCCTGGCCCGCCTGCAGTCCACACCTGTCTCCCATCGAAAATGTGTGGCGCATTATGAAGCGTAAAATACGACAGCGGAGACCCTGGACTGTTGAACGACTGAAGCTCTACATAAAAAAAAGAATGGGAAAGAATTCCACTTTCAAAGCTTCAACAATTAGCTCCCTCAGTTCCCAAACATTTATTGAGTGTTGTTAAAAGAAAAGGTGATGTAACACAGTGGTGAACATGCCCTTTCCCAACTACTTTGGCACGTGTTGCAGCCATGAAATTCTAATTTAAATATTATTTGCAAAACAAAAAAGAAATATGTAGTGCATTTAATTGAATATGGGTTGCAAATCATTGTATTCTGTTTATATTTACATCTAACACAATTTCCCAACTCATATGGGGATTTGTATATATACATACATATATATATATATATATATATATATATATATATATATATATATATATATATATATATATATATATATATATATATATATATATATATAATCTCATCATCATCGCAGGGCCAACAACAAGCGGTAAAAATTGGATGGATGGATATATATATATATAATGTAGTAGCAGACACCTTCATAACAATATGTAGTATGTACAATATACACACTGCAAGTATATATATAATGTAGTAACAAACAACTTCATAACAATATGTACTATGTACAATATACAGACTGACGGAACTGGTACTTTTTAGAGGCGATATCGTAGCAAATTTAATTAATTAGTATACCAGTACTAAACTAGTACCGGTATATCGTTTAACCCGAGTAGCATCCTTAGGTATTCCCCTTCCTCCAGTGATGACGATGCCTGTAAAAACACTTTCACTGCTGTGGAGGGACGTTAGCCGCTTGTGAGGATGCTACACTGCGTGGAGATCGTGATTGTTTGCTGTCAGAATTGCAGGACACTGGGAGAAAGCGTGAGCGCGTGATTTGATCACCTTGACCCTCATTGGAACTTTATTTTTGTTTTATCGCTTATCAGAGCTATTCTGTAATGTTTGGATGTATCAGTATGATTTGTATTGAGTATATTATTTTTTGTATGTTTATCTTAGGTGCTTCTTATATATTTTCTGGACACTATTCAACCAAATAAATCCTTGCTCGTAGCCAAATATGAGAGCTTCTTTAGTTTTTTTTTCCTCTATGTAATTCCTTTCTTGTAAGTGTTAAGATGTTGAGTTGTTTTTTTCCCAGAACTTTCTCTTTAAACTCCACATTAAACCTCAGCTTTACAGATGCCATGTGTGCCCTCCAGGCAGTGACACACAGTGCTGTGAGTCATAGAGGAAATTACAGACACTAGTAGTTTTTAAAAAAAGGAGGAACTTTTTTTTTTTCGAGGTGTGTTGTTGATTTTTCTGCATGGACGATATGCAGACACACACCATTGATTAGGGTGCGGTGAAGACTGCTATTTACAGAAATTCAGTACAGTATTTGTTTAAAATATGTACCAGCTCGTTAGACAATAATGGCTGTTGAGTCATTTTCAGTCAATCCATGCATTCATAGATCCAAAGGGTTCTTCACCCTTTTGACCTCAACCACCAACTTTTTACACTACAGAAGGCCTCAAATATTAACACTGAATTAGTCATTTTGCTAATATGACACCATGTGTTCATCACAAAAAATATTAGGTATTTAACCTTAGGCTTAGGTCAGGCTGATTAGGATGAATACAGACTAATTAAATACACTTCATAACAAATAACTGATGAAAAATGAATGTACATACACTTAAATTGTGCTGAAATAAACAAATTAAATTAATAATGAATATTTTTTCTAACTAAACTGTCAATAAAATTGAAGTGTGACTGAAAATACAGTTTCACGACCCTAGTCATAATTTGTGCCCTTAAGAAACTTCTCTCTGACTGTAGTTTCAGATTCGTTGGTTTGAGATTGTCATTACTGCTTAAGTGGTGGAAAAGTGTATTACAACAGAGTACCACTGTGGCCTATACTGAGAAACATGTATTTTTGGCCACCCAACAATGGGCCCCAACCCTATGGTTAAATAATTATATCCTATAAAACAGGGGTGCCCAAACTGTTTCCACTGAGGGCCACAGACTGGCAAATCAAAGGACGCAAGGGCCGTTATGGTAGTTTTCACCTTCAAAACCAGTCCAGAATAGGTTATTTTCCCCCCAAGAAACTAGAATATGCAATTTCAATAGACATTTCATGTGAACGCTGAAGAGCTAAAGGTGAACTGAAATGCTAACAGTTAGCCCGCTTGCCAGATAGCGTCAGGTAAGAAAAAAAAAACACTAGCAAAGTTTACTAATGAAAAGCTAGCTTGCTAAGAGTACTATGGTCACATGCTTCCAGTTAACATTAGTGAAATACCAAAATATATGACACAGAGGACTACACCTGCTAAATTGGCTTAAAAATCTAGCATGTTAAAATGCTAAATGGAACATCCGTCAAGTACAAAAATGTGGTGTGTACCTGAAAAATGCTAATGTATGATACACTGAACTTGGTATCATTACAATGGATGTCAAGTGTAGATCCATCAATGGCATTTGTTTACGTTGTGACGCGGGTGAGCTACGGTGTTTAGTGAAGCATGTTTAGCTATTCCTCGTCCTCCAGTGGTAATACTTGTAAGAAACTCACTTTATTTGTCGCCATGGTGGCCAGGATTAGTGATTTAGAAGTAGCTAAAACACTGTGGATGGATGTTAACTGCTAGCTAGCAATGTCTTAAAGCACCTCTTCCTGAGGGTGTTTCACCGTTATAACTTCACCTGTATCTTTACTTTTTACACCAAAATGCGTCCATTCTCCGTTTTCTGTCTACACGCTGTGTCTGCTTGTAAGAACTCTGTGTGTGTGCGCTGCAGAACATGCTCCTCAGCTTGTGAACCCAGCAATGTCATGACGTGACGGCGCGCCGTCATGCCCCTTGGGAACCGGTACTTTTCAAACAGAGTGTAGCACCGTTTTTGATTCACTAGTACCGCGATACTATACTAGTACCGGTATATCGTGCAACCCTATTTGTGACATGTACATTTTCAGAATGCGCTCGTTCTATTTTGGGTCAAAGTTAAACAAAGAAAAAAATCTGAAGTCGTCTTTATTTTTAAGTTATTATGCCATAATTAAACTTGTCCGGCCCACATAGAAGTAGATTTTCCGTCATGCGGCCTCTGAGCTAAGTTGAGGTTGACATCCCGGTATTAGAATGGTGACGATGAAAAAATTAGCTACGGGCCACACTTTGGACACACCTGTTATACACGCTGTATATTCAAGTTTTGTGTCTACACTATTGCTCTTGAAAAGATACACTGTAATAAAAATGGGTGTTAAAATGTGAGGTGTGTACTTACCTGGGTCCGATACACATGTAGTGACGACATGTGCATGGTTGTCACATGTGAGAGGAACCCTACTTCTCATGCAGATGATAACAGACTCACTTTGTCATTTCAGGATTCCTTTCAAGATTGGACAGCCAAAGAAGCAGATTGTCTCTAAAACTGTAAGTAGCCAAAAATAGTAAATGTTGAAGTTACTAACTTGCAAGAGTGGTGTCATTGAGCGCTTGCACATTGTATTGGATGTGTTAGATCATCCTTTTCGTTGAGGGCCACATCGCAGTTATGGTTGCCCTCAGAGGGACGCGTTTAACAATGAGTAATATATGAATATACATGTGCATATACAAACACCATACATACATACATACATACATATATATATATATATATATATATATATATATATATATATATATACACACTATTAGAGCTGCAGCTATCGAATATTTTAGTAATCGAGTATTTTATCGAATATCCTGATCGATTAATGGAATACATCATTTTTTTTATTCATTTTTTTTGTCTTTGTCCTTGTAAATAATAATTAACTTATAATTTCATGGCTGCAACACGTGCCAAAGTAGTTGGGAAAGGGCATGTTCACCACTGTGTTACATCACTTTTTCTTTTAACAACACTCAATAAACGTTTGGCAACTTAGGAAACTAATTGTTGAAGCTTCGAAAGTGGAATTCTTTCCCATTCTTGTTTTATGTAGAGCTTCAGTCGTTCAACAGTCCGGGGTCTCCGCTGTCGTATTTTACGCTTCATAATGCGCCACACATTTTCGATGGGAGACAGATCTGGACTGCAGGCGGGCCAGGAAAGTACCCGCACTCTTTTTTTACGAAGCCACGCTGTTGTAACACATGCTGAATGTGGCTTGGCATTGTCTAAGCAGGGGCGTCCATGAAAAAGACGGCGCTTAGATGGCAGCATATGTTATTCCAAAACCTTTATGTACCTTTCAGCATTAATGGTGCCTTCACAAATGTGTACGTTACCCATGCCTTGGGCACTAATGCACCCCCATACCATCACAGATGCTGGCTTTTGAACTTTGCGTCGATAACAGTCTGGATGGTTCGCTTCCCCTTTAGTTCCGGATGACACAATGTCGAATATTTCCAAAAACAATTTGAAATGTGGACTCGTCAGACCACCGAACACTTTTCCACTTTGCATCAGTCCATCTTAGATGATCTCGGGCCCAGAGAAGCCGGCGGCGTTTCTGGCTGTTATTGATAAATGGCTTTCGCTTTGCATAGTAGAGCTTTAACTTGCACTTACAGATGTAGCGAAAAACTGTATTTAGTGACAGTGGTTTTCTGAAGTGTTCCTGAGCCCATGTGGTGATATCCTTTACAGATTGATGTGGGTTTTTGATACAGTGTGTGTGAGGGATTGAAGGTCACGGTTATTCAATGTAGGTTTCCGGCCATGCCGCTTACGTGGAGTGATTTCTCCAGATCCTCTGAACCTTTTGATGATATTATGGACCGTAGATGTTGAAATCCCTAAATTTCTTGCAATTGCACTTTGAGAAACGTTGTTCTTAAACTGTTACATTATTTGCTCACGCAGTTGTGGACAAAGGGGTGTACCTCGCCCCATCCTTTCTTGTGAAAGACTGAGCATTTTTTGGGAAGCTGTTTTTATACCCACTCAAGGCACCCACCTGTTCCCAATTAGCCTGCACACCTGTGGGATTTTCCAAATAAGTATTTGATGAGCATTCCTCATTTACTGCCACTTTTCCCAACTTCTTTGTCACGTGTTGCTGGCATCATATTCTAAAGTTTGTTTTTATTTGCAAAAAAAAATGTTTATCAGTATGAACATCAAATACCGTATTTCCTTGAATAGCCGCCGGGCATGTAATATGCGCTTGCCTTGGTTGGGTGAGGTGAGCGGGGTTGGGGGCGCGTGTATGATATAGCCAAGATTCATGGATGCACAGCATTATGGGTAATTCTTATGTTGCGTTTATAATGTGTTACAGACCCAATGTTCTCTAGAAATGTGTTTGGTGTGGGTTCACAGAGTGTGGCGCATATTAGTAAGAGTGTTAAAGTTGATTATATCACAACCATCAGTGTAAAAGGTATGGCTGTTGACCAAGTATGCATTGCAATCTCGTATAAGAAGCAGCGATATGCATGCGTCCGGCTGGCACGCAGATAGCATAGTGTTAAAGTGGGCGCGATGAGATGCTATAAAGCAGTGGTCCCCTACCACCGGGCCGCGGCCGCAGAAAAATTTATTATTTAATGTTTATTTTTTAATCATACTCAATTTTTTACTGCATGCCATTGGTAAACGCAGGGGTGAGAAGAGGTTTTAAAGTTATTAGCGCCTGCTTACTTTTACCGCATGCTTTGAATAAGCGCAGGAGTGAGACGTTTTAAATTGATCAGCGCCCCGGCGGTTATTCAAGGAAATACGGTATGTTGTCTTTGTAGCATATTTAATTGAATATGGGTTGAAAAGGATTTGCAAATCATTATATTCCGTTTATGTATACATCCAACACAATTTCCCAACTCATATGGAAACGGGGTTTGTATATATATAATACACTGACAATATATATTTTTACATAAGCTACACAATTTTTTTTATTTAACTTAAAAAATTGGCAGTTCAGTCACCAGAATTTTACAGTAAAAGCAGTTGGGTTTTTTTGTATCATATAAAAACATGTTATGTAATGTAGAAACAATACTACTGTTTTCATTGGTAAAATTCAAGCAACAGAGCTGCCATGTTTTATTTTTACCGTAAAATCTTGTTGTTTTAATGTTATTTAATGTGTAAGTGTCTTACTGTCCATGGAAAAAAAACAGTAACAAAGTTGATTTTAGGGTAAAAAAACTCAAAAGACGGATTTTAACTGTAAATTATATTGTCAGTTTTACAGTCTACAATTTGATTGATAATTTGTTTTGAAATCATAAGTCAAGCAGATATTTAGGTACAGAATTTATCCTTATTTTAACAAAAATTCTTTTGGAATGCATAACATAATATTTGGATTTTGATAATATTGAATTTGAAAAGATATGCAATTGCATGCAGTAATAGTTTTTAATTTCAAAAGGGAAAGAACAAATATTGTAGGAAGAAAAGGTTAAGCATTGTATTAATGCATATTATTTCCAGGCTTTCGCGGCCACATAAAATAATGTGGCGGGCCAAGTTTTTGTTAGAGCATGTAAGCATGCAGAGGTGTATTAGACATTTGGCCCAACTGACCGCTTGCTGTGGGTAATTAGGAAGAGGCTTTGTAATTGGGACTCTGATGACACTGTTGTTTAAACCCATCAACTCTAATGACCGCCAGTATGGAAGCTGTCACGCCAAATTTCTTCCCCCCTATAAAAACCTTCCCCCCCATTTACTTCCGGGGTCATGATTAATACAGAGGTTTTGTTAACGCTATATTATAAAAATATAACGCTATATTATAAAAATATAACGCTATATTATAAAAATATAACGCTATATTATAAAAATATAACGCTATATTATAAAAATATAACGCTATATTATAAAAATATAACGCTATATTATAAAAATACAGACGTTTTGTTAACGCTATATTATTAAAAAAATTAAAAAACAATTTACAAAGACAAGCTATGGGATGACGCATTTACTTCCGGGGTCACGTTTCCTCTTATGTCATCCCATAGCTTGTGTTAGTAATTTGCTTTTTAATTTTTTTTATAATATAGCGTTAACAAAACGTCTGTAATTTTATAATATAGCGTTATATTTTTATAATATAGCGTTAACAAAACTTTTGTATTAATCATGACCCCGGAAGTAAATGGGTGGGGGGTTTGTAGGGAGAAGAAATTTGGCGTGACAAAGCCATGTAGCCCAGTGGTCCCCAACCACCGGGCTACCGCAGAATATTTTTTTATTAATTTTCTTATTTTTCTTTTTTTAATTAAATCAACATAAAAAACACAAAATAAACTTACAATTAGTGCACCAACCCAAAAACTTCCCCTTTTTCATGGCCCCGCCGGGCCGCGGGACAAGTTATCAAGCGTTGACCGTTCCGCAGCTACAAAAAGGTTGGGGACCACTGATGTAGCCTGCCAGCAGATGATAGGCTTCATCTACAAAACCAAGACAATATATATGTTTTTGTCAACCTTTTGGGCTCTCCTCAACCTGAAAGAGTCTCAGTCATAAACATGTTATTTTTTTTAATGCAATACTCAGTAAATATATTTTTTTAATGATTTATGTCCTTTTTGTCAAAACCCTGTTTTTTTTAAGGCAAAACAAAATGTGCAATATTTTTGCCCTAAAATATTTCAAAGTGGAATATTTGATGTGAAGTAATTAGAGTCTTATATAGATCAATGATTCATTTAGTGAGCACGACAGTTTTTTTTCTAACCCCACTAAAATGATAGGGAATCCAAAATTCCTCCACTTATAAAAATTTCAAAAATAATTCACACATCTTTTAAGGATTTTTGATCAATGATGTCTGTCCATTAGTTATAAGTTTTAATCGTTTTGTTTTATGCCCTTTCTGTTAAAGTAAACATATTTTTTTATATGGCAAACAAAATATGCAATAATTTCCCCTAAAAATATTTCAAAGTGGAATATTTGATGTGAAGTAGTTGGTGCCTAAAATATGTCAATAATTCATAAAATTGATTGTATTCCAATATTATTTTTTTGAGCAATACAAGTAAATCCCACTAAAATTCATTTGGATCAAAAATAACCCTACTCATATAAGTGTCAAAAAGAAGTCTTACATATTTTTAGGTCTCTAGATCAGATGTATGCATCCTTTATAAGTTTGAATGTTTTTTAATGTTTGTTTTACGCCCTTTTTGTCAAAGTAAACTTTGCCAAAAACACAAAATATGCAATGATTTCCCCCCAAAATATTTCAGGTAGAATATTTGATGTGAAGTAATTAGAGCCTTGAGTAGGTCAATAATTAATAACAACATTGATTTTTGAGCATGACAGTTTTTTCTAACCCCACTAAAATGATTGGCGATCCAAAATGGCCCCACTTATAAAAATGTTAAAAATAAGTCACACATTTTTTAAAAGTTTTTTGGTCAATCAGATCCAGCTGTTAATTATAAGTAATAATTATTCAGTTTTATGTCCTTTTTTTCAAATTAAACTTAGTTTTTTATATGGCAAACACACAAAATATGCAATAATTTCCCCTAAAAAATGTCATAGTGGATGTGATGTAATTGGAGCCTTTAAAAGGTCAATAATTCATAACAACATTGATTTTATTCCAATGTTATTTTTTTGAGCAATTACATTTTTTAAACCCACATTTGGATCAAAAGTGGCCTTTCTTATAAAAGTGTCAAAAATAAGTCATATATTTTTTAAGTCTCTAGATCAGATGTATCAATGGATTAAAGGTCTGAATTATTTTTAATGTTTTTTTCTTTGTTTTTTTTACGCTCTTTTTGTCAAAGTAAACTTTGGCAAAAACACTAAATATGCAATAATTTTGCCCTAAAATATTTAAAAGTGGAATATTTAATATGAAGTAATTGGTGCCTTAAATTGGTCAATAATTCGTAACAACATTGATTTTGATTCATTATTATTTCATGAGCAATGACAGTTTTTTTTTAATCCACATTTGGATCGAAAGAAGCCCCACTTATAAAAGTGTCAGAAATAAATCATATATTTTTTTAATGTCTTTATCAGATATACCCGTCAGTTATACGTTTCAATTATATTTATGTTTTATATGTTTGTTTTACGCCCTTTTTGTCAAAGTAAACTTTGGCAAAAACACAAAATATGCAATAATTTCCCCCAAAACTATTTCAGGTGGAATATTTAATGTGAAGTAATTGGAGCCTTGAATAGTTCAGTAGTTCATAACAAAATTGATTTTAATTCATGATTATTTTTTTTGAGCAATGACAGATTTAAAGAAAACCGTCTGCATGGCAGCTTTGTGTTCTTAGCAACTTGTTCTTGTTACATTACACCTGTTTGCTCTTTTATTCTGTTTGTTTATAAAGTATATTTAGAATGTTAAAACATGAGCTGCAACCACATTGTGGACAGCCCTAAATTACAGGCATGGTTGCACAAATGATATTTTCCCTTCTACCAATCTCAGATAAGTAGCCTTTGATGACAAATGTTGGTGTACATTTTCCAAAGGCTGTTTGGATAAAACATAACCTAATTAAAAGATGACAAACTCATGACATACTTACAATCATTGTGTGTAAATCATCTTCTAATTGGTCCAAACATCTGTGGTCCGATGATGTGTAATGGTGAGGTTAGAAATGACACAATTCTTACTGAGCAATCTTCTGTGATCCTATCATTCAAATGTTAAACCATGACATCATTGAATTTGGCAATGTTTTTTTTTTTGCTCTTCAGGTTGAAAGAGACTTTGAGAGAGAATATGACAAGCTCCAAAAGTAAGTGATGAAAGTTTATTTATGTGCTCACAACACAAACACATCGCTGTCTTGAAACAAAGTGATACTTCAAATTCTCATGCATGTGGATTAGGGATGTCCCGATCCAGGTTTTTGCACTTCCGATCTGATACCGATATTGTTTTTGCACTTCCGATCCGATACCGATACTGGCGGGTACTGGCCTATCCGAGCATGTATTAAAGTTTAAAGTTATTTAGGCTACTTAGTTGTAAGATTTGTGCTGAAAATGATTTTAGTACTCTTGATAACAACTAGCCAGCTGAATTAGGTGAGTTCTAATAATACACAATGGTTGGTATTCAAGGATAAACACAAAATATCAAAAATTATACATGACAAACAGAAATGGCATCATTAAACAGTAAAAAAGTGAACAGTATAAAGTGCAAATAATGCTGTAAACATTATTAAAAAAAGCAAAACACACAAACAACCTGAGTGGGATAAAATGTCTATAACTCAGCATCAATACTTGCTCTTGAACAAGTGTAAACTTAAAAAATAAATATATATATATATATATCTTCACACTCCCTTCAATTGTTTGCCCCAGTCAGGGAGGGGGGCAAACAATTGAAGTCCAAGCATAATGGGGAGATTCTTTCTAACAAAGACGAGCACTTCAAGATGCTTAGGTGTCAGCCTGCTCCTGTGTTCATCTATGATGAGTGCTAAAAAGCCTCTCACTCGCAAGAGTCATTAAAATGTCTTACAACTTTACCACCACGCTTGACTTTATTCTAGCATGTTTTGCACTCCACCTCTTCATCTTTTTCGTTTTGTGGGATAAAATAATCCCACACAGCTGACATTTTTACCAAAACTTTTAATTCACACGGCCTTCTGAACGGTTAGAACGCAGACCTGTGGATGTTTTGAAGGTGTGCTGGAAAATGCGGAACGGAGTTTAGGGAGCAGCAGAAGAGTGGAATGTATTATTTAAATCGGTGTGTTGGATCTGGATCTGGATCGGCATTTTCCCATGCCTTGCCGATACGCATTTTTGGGCAAATATCGGTGGCCGATCCGATCCAAATATCGGATCGGGACAACCCTAATGTGGATTCTTATGGAGGTCACATTTTGCTGACAATTTCATTGCATAAAAATGTGTGTGTTTATAAAGAAATGTTTGTTCCTATACAGTGTTTTAAAATTCAATGTGTAAAAACTCAGGATATAAACAAAAACAGTGCATAAAAATTCAGTACAGAAGTATTTGTTTAAAACTCAAGACTCACTAAGTCTCATTAAGACTGAAGCAATCGATCCTGTCTCGGAAGCAGTTATTGAGGTGTCAAGTTTGAAGTCATGTGACACTCCTAAGTCACCTTAAGTGGTTCTTGACTTTTGAAGCTACGAACATTTTCTTCACTGAATTTTTCTGCACATACTTTTTAAACACTGAGTTTTTAACAACACACATTTTGCTCACAATTTTTCATCAAATGAAATTGTCATCTAAATTTGAGCAAGGGTGAAGTGTGTTGCTCAAGGACACGAAGGATATGACTAGGATGGCGGAAGCCTGGGATACAACCAGGAACCCACAAGTTGTGTGTGTGTGTATGCATACATGTATGTATGTATGTATGTGTTGCAAAAGTCCGGGAATATTAGACGTTGGAAACTTTCCATGGGAATTTAGGAGAATATATGGGAATTAACAGGAATTAATGGGCTTCATGGTGGCAGAGGGGTTAGTGCGTCCGCCTCACAATACGAAGGTCCTGAGTAGTCTGGGGTTTAATCCCGGGCTCGGGATCTTTCTGTGTGGAGTTTACATGTCCTCCCCGTGAATGCGTGGGTTCCCTCCGGGTACTCCGGCTTCCTCCCACTTCCAAAGACATGCACCTGGGGATAGTTCGATTGGCAACACTAAATTGGCCCTAGTGTGTGAATGTGACTGTGAATGTTGTCTGTCTATGTGTGTTGGCCCTGCAATGAGGTTGCGACTTGTCCAGGGTGTACGCCGCCTTCCGCCACATTGTAGCTGAGATAGGTGCCAGCAAAGCGTATACGCGGTACAAAATGGATGGATAATCGTAATAAACATTGAATGCAACATGCTAGATCTTAGATCTTGCAGCATAATTATTAGCTAAAACAACTTGATTTAATGCAAATTCAGTCGAATTTCAACCCTGCACTGTGCATTCTTGCATCACATTTGTAGTGCATTCTTCCATCACATGCCCATATAATTCCCAGCATGCTACACACTACAGCAGAGCTATTGAGGCCACACTAGTATTTGACCCCAATAACTTCATCCAGTCAGTTATGTTTTGATGATATTACTGGGGTAAATATATTTGATGTATGGTATTTAAGTTTAATATAGGTGTAATTGCTTGTTACTGTATGACTGCAGACTACTCCAGCAGACTACCACTCAAGCTAGTTAGCTCTTCCTGTACTTGGTAAATGATTTTGGGGCCAATATCTCTAGCTAACAGTCTCATAATGACCTGAAAATATTTATTCGTTAGACGTGATGCAAATTTTCTCTGTTAAATCCCATTCATTTATGCTAACATTAGCAATCCGAGTTTACCTTTTTTGTGATCTGTAAAGTTCAACTAGCAAATACTAAATCAAAACCTGTGGTTTCCTCTGCCTTCTGTTTTGCTAGCCATTCTGTTGTCATACAAGAATATAGGTTATAGTTTGATTTAGCATGCTGATTGAGTGTTCATTTTTTCATTGAGCCTATTTATACTCATTTATCCATCAGTAAATTATTTTTAAAGACTACTCCAATTGTTTTGTTGACTATTTATATCTGTGTGTGGCATTGCATTAATGTTTTACACGAATAAATAAATACAAACAGAATATTGCCACTTACACCATCTGATGTGTGGAGAAATGTAGGCAGAAAGGCTGTGTACATTTGCAACTACTGTACAAAGAGCTATGTCAAAAATGCCACAAAGATTCAGCAGCATACAGTATATACAAACCCCGTTTCCATCTGAGTTGGAAAATTATGTTAGATGTAAATATAAATGGAATACAGTGATTTGCTAAACATTTTCAACCCATATTCGGTTAAATATGCTACAAAGACAACATATTTGATGTTCAAACTGATAAACATTTTTTGTTTGCAAATAATCATTAACTTTGGAATTTGATGCCAGCAACACGTGACAAAGAAGTTGGGAAAAGTGGCAATAAACACTGATAAAGTTGATGAATGCTCATCAAACACTTATTTGGAACATCCCACAGGTGTGCAGGCTAATTGGGAACAGGTGGGTGCAATGATTGTGTATAAAAGCAGCTTCCATGAAATGCTAAGTAATTTACAAGAAAGGATGGGGTGAGGGTCACCACTTTGTAAGCAAATTGTTGAAGAGTTTTAGAACAACATTTCTCAACGAGCTATTGCAAGGAATTTAGGGATTTTACCATTTACGGTCTGTAAAATAATCAAAAAGTTCAGAGAATCTGGAGAAATCACTGCACGTACGCGATGATAATACGGACTTTTGATCCCTCTGGCGGTACTGCATCAAAAACCGACATCAGTGTGTAAAGGATATCACCACACTGTCTTAGGAACACTTCATAAAACCACTGTCAGTAACTACAGTTGGTTGCTACATCTGTAAGTGCAAGTTAAAACTCTACTATCCAAAGCCAAACCCATTAATCAAAAATATCCTGAAACGCCGCCGGCTTGGCTGGGCCCGAGGTCACCTAAGATGGACTGATGCAAAGTGGAAAGGTGTATTAGTGCCCAAGGCATGGGTAACATGCACATCTGTGAAAGCACCATTAATGCTGAAAGGTCCATACAGGTTTTGGAGTAACATATGTTGTCATCCAAGCATTATCATGGACTCCCCTGCTTATTTCAGCAAGACAAGTGTTAAAACAGCGTGGCTTCATAAAGAAAGAGTGCAGGTACTTTCCTGTCCCGCCTGCAGTCCAGACCTGTCTCCCGTCGAAAATGTGTGGCGCATTATGAAGCGTTAAGTAGGACAGCGGAGACCTCGGGTTGTTGAACGACTGAAGCTCTACATAAAACCAGGATGGGAAAGAATTCCACTTTCCAAGCTTCAACAATTAGGTTCCTCAGTTCCCTAACGTTTATTGAGTGTTGTTAAAAGAAAAGGTGATGTAACACAGTGGTGAACATGTCCTTTCCCAACTACTTTGGCAGATGTTGCAGCCATGGAATTGTAAGTTAATTATTATTTGCAAAAAAAAATTAAGTTTATGAGTTTGAACATCACATATCTTGTCTTTGTAGTGCATTCAACTAAATATGGGTTGAAAAGGATTTGCAAATCATTGTATTACGTTAATATTTACATCTAACACAATTTCCCAACTCATATGGAAACGGGGTTTGTACAAGTTCCCAGTAATATATAATTATTGTTATTCTCCATTAATTCCCATATATTCCCATGGACGGTGTCCAACTTTGAATAATCAAAAAATGGTCAATATTTCCAAACTTCCCTAGCTTAAACTTTCCGTGCTAAAGTTCCGTAAATTTACCGGAAACTTTCCACCCCTTTGCAACTCTAGTTGTATATAAATATATATAGTGTAGAGCTGAAACGATTACTCGAGTAATTCGATTACAAAATATATTTGAGGAATGTATAGCTCGGTTGCTGGAGTGGCCGTGCCAGCAACTTGAGGGTTGCAGGTTCGATTCCCGCTTCCGCTATCCTTGTCACTGCCGTTGTGTCCTTGAGCAACACACTTTACCCACCTGCTCCCAGTGCCCCTAACACTGGTTTAAATGTAACATATATTGGGTTTCACTATGTTAAGCGCTTTGAGTCACTAGAGAAAAGCGCTATATAAATATAATTCTCTTCTCTCTCTCTCTCTTCACTGCGTCGAGGCGTTATGTTTTTTTAACGGCATTTTGCCTCGTTGGGCCATGTTCACAGGAACACAGATACTTAATAAAGACATACTTAGCTCTGTGTTTAGGCCTCTCGTCCAAGCGTAGACGCACACTTTTGTCCTTAAAAAGGCAGACTTTTAAAAATGCTGGCCAAAGTGTAGAGATCCAAAACTCTCCGCTTAGCGGAGACTTGTGAAGACGTCACAGTTGTACGCTGTCGCTTCGAAGTTCAACAACACTGCCTTGCTGCCTTTAAACACATTATAAGAGAACTTGAAGTACAAACCCCATTACCATATGAGTTGGGAAATTGTGTTAGATGTAAATATAAACGGAATACAATGATTTGCAAATCATTTTCAACCCATATTCAGTTGAATATGCTACAAAGACAACATATTTGATGTTCAAACTGATGGACATTTTTTTTTGTGCAAATAATCATTAACTTTAGAATTTGGTGCCAGCAACATGTGACAAAGAAGTTGGGAAAGGTGGCAATAAATACTGATAAATTGACGAATGCTCATCAAACACTTATTTGGAACATCCCACAGATGTGCAGGCTAATTGGGAACAGGTGGGTGCCTTGATTGGGTATAAAAAGAGCTTCCCAAAAAATGCTTAGTCTTTCACAAGAAAGGATGGGGCGAGGTACACCCCTTTGTCCACAACTGCGTGAGCAAATAGTCAAACAGTTTAAGAACAACATTTCTCAAAGTGCAATTGCAAGAAATTCAGGGATTTCAACATCTACGGT
>NC_084617.1:34310158-34325158 GCF_033978795.1 Nerophis ophidion
CCCTCGGGAAGTCCTGTGGGGAGTGCTCAGAGAGTATGGGGTACCGGACTGTCTTATTGTGGCAGTCCGCTACCTGTATGATCAGTGTCAGAGCTTGGTCCGCATTGCTGGCAGTAAGTTGGGTCATGACCGAAAGGATAAGATCACGGGTACAAGCGGCCGAAATTAGTTTCCTCCGCCGGGTGGCGGGGCTCTCCCTTAGAGATAGGGTGAGAAGCTCTGCCGTCCAGGAGGAGCTCAACGTAAAGCCGCTGCTCCTCCACATCGAGAGGAGCCAGATGAGGTGGTTCGGGCATCTGGTCAGGATGCCACCCGAACGCCTCCCTAGGGAGGTGTTTAGGGCACATCCAGCTGGTAGGAGGCCACGGGGAAGACCCAGGACACATTGGGAAGACTATGTCTCCCGGCTGGCCTGGGAACGCCTCGGGATCCCCCGAGAAGAGCTAGACGAAGTGGCTGGAGAGTTGGGAAGTCTGGGCTTCCCTGCTTAGGCTTCTGCCCCCGCGACCCGACCTCGGATAAGCGGAAGATGATGGATGGATGGATGGAATATATATATACACATACATACATATATATATATATATATATATATATATATATGTATATATGTATGTATATATATACACATACATACATATATATATATATATATATATATATATATATGTTATGTATACATGTATATATACACACATACATATATATATATATATATATAATATATATATATATGTGTATGTATACATGTATATGTATGTATTTTATTGAAGCTGACCAGCAAGGCATTCTGGATTTGTGCACATGAAGTCGAAGAAAGCTCTCAAAGTGCTGTGTGAAATCAAAGTATGAGGAGCCTTCATCAGTAAGGTGTGGTGCCCGTAGACCTTGAAAGTGAGTCAGAAGCAGCAGGCTTGTACTGGCATCAATGCATCATGGGAATTATTTGATCTCACAAGCTGTGGTTCCTGTTTTGTATTTTGCCATATTTCATTCAGGTGATTGTGGCGCTACACGTGTGGCACACTGGAAGTGTTTCTTTTTGAAAAAGAGAGCAAAGAGCAGCCCTGGAAGCTTTTGTTGATGGACAGGAACTATCTGCTTGTCCTCGTCATGGATACTAATTCATCCGACAATTATTTAGTTTCTATTTCTTCTGCAATTGTCTGAATGTGCAACATTTTCTCTGATGTCTGCTCACCTGCTCTGTTTGTATTATTTCATACCCTTCCTCGTGGTTTTGGCGTACAAGATGTTCAACTACATTGTTTTAGAGGCCACATTTCCAAACAATTTATCATATTATATATTTCAGAGAACCAGCCTCCTCTACAGTAGACATTTCTATTTGCTTTGTCTGAGTTACAAAGGTGTTCTACTGTTAAAGGACCTTCTAGTCTGAGAGTGATCTCTGTGACAAGAATCTGCAGTTTTTGGAATTGACCTGCAGATGAATATCCCAGATGACCATAAAGTGAGGTCCTTAAATGGAACTATGGATGTAAGGATACAAACATTTCATGTCACGGCCAGTGTGACCAATGGGGATGAGGATCTTTGGGCACGCAACCATGCAATCCCATTTCTCATGGCAACTTTCGATTCAGAATCGATTCTCAATTCAACACAATTATCTATTCTCGCAATGTATTATTTGGTATAATAATTATGATCAAACCTTTTCAAAACAGGTAACAGGTGACAAAAAAAAGTTTATGTTCCAATTACAATGTTAAAATATATGAGAAAAACGAGTTTATTTGATTCGAAAACGTACAAAACCCAAAAGCAGGGAAGTTGTCATGTTGTGTTAATGGTAAATAAAAACAGAATACAATGATTTGCAAATACTTTTCAACTTATATTTAATTGAATAGACTGCAAAAACAAGATATTTAATGTTCACACTGAGAAACGTAATTTATTTTTTGCATATAATCATTAACTTAGAATTTAATGGCAGCAAGATGTTTCCAAAAAGCTGGCACAAGTGGCAAAAAAGACAAAGAAAGTTAATGTATGCTTTTCAAACACTTATTTGGAACATCCCACAGGTGAACAGGCTAATTGGGAACAGGTGGTTGCCATGATTGGGTATAAAAGCAAATTCCATGAAATGCTCAGTCATTCACAAACAAGGATTGGGCGAGGGTCACCACTTTGTCAACAAATGCCCGAGCAAATTGTTTAAGAAGAACATTTCTCAACCAGCTATTGCAAGGAATTTAGGGATTTCACATCTACAGTCTGTAATCTCATCAAAAGGTTCAGAGAATCTGGAGAAATCACTGCATGTAAGCAGCAATACCCGTGACTTTCGATCCCTCAGGTGGTACTGCATCAAAAAGCGACATCAGTGTGTAAAGGATATCACCACATGTGCTCAGAAACACTTCAAAAGACCACTGTCATTAACTACAGTTGGTCTCTACATCTGTAAATGCAAGTTAAAACTCTACTATGCAAAGCCAAAGCCATTCATCAGCAACACCCAGAAATGCTTCGCTGGGTCCCAGCTCATCTAAGATGGACTGATGCAAAGTGGGAAAGTATTCTGTGGTCTGACATGTCCACATTTCAAATTGTTTTTGGAAACTTTGGACCAAAGAGGAAAAGAACCATCTGGACTGTTTGAGGCGCAAAGTGTAAAAGGCAGCATCTGTGATGGTATGGGGGTGTATTAGTGCCAAAGGCATGGGTAACTTATCTGTGAAGTCACCATAAATGCTGAAAGGTATATACAGGTTTTGGAGCAACATATGTTGCCATCCAAGCAACATTATCATGGGCGCCCCTGCTTATTTCAGCAAGACAATGTCAAACAATGTGTTACAACAGTGGGGCTTCATAGTAAAAGAGTGCAGGTACAAGACTGGCCTGCCTGTAGTTCAGACCTTTCTCCCATTGAAAATGTGTGGTGTAATATGAAGGCTAAAATAGCAGAAGGGAGACTGCTGAACAACTTAAGCTGTACATCTAGCAAAATTGGGAAAAAATTCCACTTCAAAAATGTGTCTCCTCAGTTACGAAACCTTTACTGAGTGTTGTTAAAAGGAAAGGCCATGTAACACAGTTGTAAAAATGCCCCTCTGACAACATTTTTTAATTTGCTGCTGCCAATAAATTCTAAGTTGATGATTATTTGCAAAAAAAAAAGACGTTTCTCAGTGTGACTGTTAAATATCTGGTCTTTGCAGTCTATCCAATAGAATATAAGTTGAAAAGGATTTGCAAGTCATTGCATTCTCTTTTTATTTAACATTTACACAACGTGACAACTTCACTGCTTTTGGCTTTTGTACATTTGCAATATATTTATGTATTATCATTACATCGGCAGTTAAAACTGGGGTACTTAAATCTTGTCTCACCAGGCAGAAGTCAAACTGTAAGTCCTACCCCCTCGCTGGCAGCCCCTCGCAGTCTCCTCCTTTCTTGAAGTGCAGGAAATGGCGCAGCAGAGCTGTACATGCACACACACAGGTTGTTGGCAGTCTGAAGTGGCAGGGAAGGGTCTCCTTGTTCCTATTTTGTGGCAGACTATCGGTAACACACACAAAATATAGGAATGTGGAACCTGTCTAAACAGCCAAAGTTAGTCCAAGACTGGCCCCTGCAAAGCCCTCCAATTTGAATACGCCGGACCAATATTAATTCGTGTTTCAGCTCTTCTTTGTGTTTTTAGACGTACATCGTCTTTCTTTTCTTCCTCTGATTTCCTCTCTTTTTAATTTTTTTTGGCAGTATATGCTGTAAAGGCACGTGCGGGTATTGCCATCTGGAGGGGTTGACCACCACGAAGACAGACAATTTTGTCTTCCATGGTGTTATTTACTAAAATACTTCATTATAAGGCACAGACATATGATTTTTTCAGATATGATTACGATATCCTGTATGATGCTAGTATGATTTTTTTTTCAGTTTAAGAATATAACTTACCCCAGCTTTAATTTGGTCTCAAATTAATGTTGACAAAAATGCCATGTATCTGCAATAATTTCGAGGTCAATATATGGGGTGGAATGGCGTGGTGGGGAGAGCGGCCGTGCCAGAAACCTGAGAGTTGCATGTTCGCTCCCTGCCTCTTACCATCCAAATCGCTGCCATTGTGTCCTTGGGCAGGACACTTCACCCTTGACCCCACACTGGGGAATGAATGATGAATGATGGGTGGTGGTCTGAAGGGCTGTAGGCGCAAACTGGCAGCCACGCTTCCGTCAGTCTACCCCAGGGCAGCTGTGGCTATGAAAGTAGTTTACCACCAACAGGTGTGAATGAATGATTCTCACTTCTCTGTGAAACACTTTGAGTGTCTAGAAAAGTGCGATATAAATCTAATCCATTATTATTATTGTTAATATTATTATTATTATTATTATTATTATTATTATTATTATAGGTCAATATATACATGTGTTATGGGCACATACCTGCAAATGACTGACAACACCTGAAGTAAACAAGCTACAGCAACAATTTACATAAATCACATTACAAAATAGGTGCAACTACTAAAAATGAGAGGACTTTAAGGGGTTCTTAAAGGAATGTTGTTTAGAAATGTTCTTCCAAAGTTCTGAACTAAACTGGCAGACCAGTATAGTCATCGTGGAGCTGGATTTAGCCAGTTGAAGAGTCGTGCTGTATGTATTTTAAGTGCTAGAAGAATATGGTTTTCTAATTGGTGGTTATGGTGGCTCAGTGCAGGAAAGTAGACTAACACAGTAGTGAAGTAGACACCACCATGTCCTCTTCGAAAATACTTATTATTCCACATTTGGCACTTAAAGGAATTGCGTGGCTGTGATTTTTGCAGCAAACTTGTCTCTTTACAGAGCTGACATTGGGGCAGTGGGGCAGGGAGCAGCAGCTGTTCCATTAGCCCACCCTATTTACACCTTTTAGAAAGCCTCACCTGAGTCTGGTCAGCCTCGCTGACAAAGCCGAGAGCGACATATAGACGCAAAGACAGCCTGAGCGGTATGAAGTAGCACTGACTACAACAGGGGTGTCCAGACTTTTTCCACTGAGGGCCGCACACTGAAAAATTACAACGTGCGGGGACAATTTGGCATTTGTAATTTTCTAAACCAAAACAATATGTATTGTAACCCTTAAGGCTACCCTGAATTTTGGTGAACACTAAAGGTCCTAGGGACCCAAAAGGGTCTCAGTCATTAGTGTTAAAACATATATATATATATATATATATGTGCGTGTGTGTGTGTGTGTGTGTGTGTGTATATAAATGTTGCTTTTTAGTTTTTATTCTTATTGTAATATTTATCTATTTTGTTTCCATTTAAACCCCCATTATTTACTTTTTAGTTTTATTTAAATTGATCTCAACTCTGTACACTGCTGCTGGAATTTAAATTTTCCTGAATGAACTCTCCTGAAGGAATCAATAAAGTACTATCCATCTATCTATCTATCTATCTATCTATCTATCTATCTATCTATCTATCTATCTATCTATCTATCTATCTATCTATGTGTTGTGTGTGTGTGTGTGTGTGTGTATATTGTATATATGCGTGTGTGCATATATATATACACACACACGTGTGTATGTGTATATATATGTATATATATATATATATATATATATATATATATATATATATATATATATATACATATATATATATGTGTGTGTATTACATCCATCCATCCATTTTCTACCGCTTATTCCCTTTTGGGGTTGCGGGGGGCGCTGGCGCCTATCTCAGCTACAATCGGACGGAATATACAGTATATGTGTATGTATTACATATATGCATTATATATATATATATATATATATATATATATATATATATATATATATATATATATATATATATATATATATATATACAGTGTTGGCGCTAGGAATTTTCAAAAACAGAAAACACATGTTTATGCATATGTAAATGTATTCAGTTACAAACATTCATTCACATACTTCTTTCCTTCATGGATCTAAACTTTACCGCTGCCGCTATTTTTTCTATATTTGTATTTAATAAGTTGTAGGTGTATTGATTTCAGTATTAAAGTGTGAAAAGGTTTTGCTAGAGTCATGAAATGATAACGGTGTGCCAGGGCATACATGCATGTGAAGCCTTTATTGGATTATTCTCACCTGTATGTAGATCACCAGTCCTTTAAAAAGCGCCACATCTACAGGTGATTACTCTCTTTCAAAATAGAAGTTTACACAGATACAATTTTATTCTGAGAATGTTATCCAGAATGATTTTTAAACACTTGAATCCATGTCATTTTTAATTTCCCCCTCGGGGATGAATAAAGTATTTCTGATTCTGTTTCTGATTTACAGTATTTGCACAAAACTTAAACAGTTTTATCTCAAGTTATTCTAGGGTGTATTGTGTAAGTGAATTTGCCAGTGAATCACACCAGTCAGTCTTCTTACTCATTTTTGTACTGACTTACACATAGCTCTGATCACTGACCGTGTAGCAGTTGAGCTAAAAGAGCATGTACGGCCATAATAAATTGCATAATTAAACTTAAGCTCGTACATAATAACTGATACAATATTTTCTGATTAACTTATTTTGACAGCCCTATGTCCTAGTAATATGTATAGTTTATTAAACTTTTGTGCCAATTTGTTTGTTGTTTGTTGTTCTTATTTATCTTTCGCTTGTGGTGTTGCCCAAAAATAAATAGCAAATGGAATTGTTAGTATGACTATTGTTAAGTACTTTTGAGAGGCATTGTTAATATTCTAGCTATATTAAAGTGTATATTTCTACAAAATATTATTTATGTAACAATAACATTTTCTTTCTGGGTGCTGCAGAGACGTACTGACAAAGCCAGAGACAGAACTAAGCGGAGCAGCTTGTAGTGTAGGCGGTAGCTCTTTGTTGTTAAGGCAGCTGCCTTAACATAAAGCGCTGCGGGAAACCCTGTATATATGTATGTACAATATATATATATGTATATATATATATATATATATATATATATATATATATATACACATATACAGTAGGGCAAAAAAGTATTTAGTCAGCCACCGATTGTGCAAGTTCTCCCTCTTAAAATGATGACAGAGGTCTGTAATTTTCATCATAGGTACACTTCAACTTAATGTGAAAAAAAAATCCAGGAATTCACATTGTAGGAATTTTAAAGAATGTATTTGTAGATTATGGTGGAAAATAAGTATTTGGTCAATAAAAACAATTCAACTCAATACTTTGTATTACAACCTTTGTTGGCAATAACAGATGTCAAACAATTACTATAGGTCTTTACCAGGTTTGCACACACAGTAGCTGGTATTTTGGCCCATTCCTCTATGCAGAGCTTCTCGAGAGCAGTGATGTTTTGGGGCTGTCGCTGAGCAACACGGACTTTCAACTCCCTCCACAGGTTTTCTATGGGGTTGAGGTCTGGAGACTGGCTAGGTCACTCCAAAACTTTCAAATGCTTCTTACGGAGCCACTCCTTCATTGCCCGGGTGGTGTGTTTGGGATCATTGTCAGGCTGGAAGACCCAGCCACGTTTCTTCTTCAAAGCTCTCACTGATGGAGGGAGGTTTTGGCTCCAAATCTCACGATACATGGCCCCATTCATTCTTTCCTTGTCATGGATCAGTCGTCCTATCCCTTAGCAGAAAAACAGCCCCAAAGCATGATGTTTCCACCCCCATGCTTCACAGTAGGAATGGTGATCTTCTTCTTCCTCCAAACACGACGAATTGAGTTTATACCAAAAAGTTCTATTTTGGTTTCATCTGACCACAAGACATTCTCCCAATCCTCTGCTGTATCATCCATGTTCTCTCTGGCAAACTTCAGACGGTCCTGGACATGCACTGGCTTAAGCAGGGGGGAACGTCTGGCACTGCAGGATTTGATTCCCTGTCGGCGTAGTGTGTTACTGATGGTAACCTTTGTTACTTTGGCCCCAGCTCTCTGCAGGTCATTCACCAGGTCCCCCCGTGTGGTTCTGGGATTGTTGCTCACCGTTCTCATGATCATTTTGACCCCACGGGATGAGATCTTGCGTGGAGCCCCAGATCGAGGGAGATTATCAGTTGTCTTGTATGTCTTTCATTTTCTGATAATTGCTCCCACAGTTGATTTTTTCACACCAAGCTGCTTGCCTTTTGTAGATTCCCTCTTCCCAGTCTGGTGCAGGTCTACAATTATTTTCCTGGTGTCCTTCGACAGCTCTTTGGTCTTGGCCATAGTGGAGTTTGGAGTCTGACTGTTTGAGGCTGTGGACAGGTGTCTTTTATACAGATAACAAGTTCAAACAGGTTCCATTAATACAGGTAACGAGTGGAGGACAAAAGAGCTTTTTAAAGAAGAAGTTACAGGTCTCTGAGAGCCAGAGATCTTCCTTGTTTGAAGTAAGAAAATACTTATTTTTCACCATAATTTACAAATAATTTTAAAAAAATTCTTACAATGTGAATTCATGGATTTTTTTTTACATTCTGTCTCTCACAGTTGAAGTGTACCTATGATAAAAATTACAGACCTCTGTCATCATTTTAAGTGGGAAAACTTGCGCAATCGGTGGCTGACTAAATACTTTTTTGCCCCACTGTGTATATGTATGTATATATATATATATATATATATATATATATATATATATATATATATACAGTCAAGAAAATAAGTATTTGAACACCCTGCTATTTTGCAAGTTCTCCCACTTAGAAATTATGGAGGGGTCTGAAATTTTCACGGTAGGTGCGTGTCCACTGTATGAGATATAACCTAAAAAGAAAAATCCAGAAATCACAATCTATGATTTTTTTAACAATTTATTTGTATGATAAAGCTGAAAAGAAGTATTTGAACACCAACATTTGGTAGAATATTCTTTGTTTACAATTACAGAGATCAAACGTTTCCTGTAATTCTTCGGCAGATTTACACAGACTGCAGTAGGGATTTTGGCCCACTCCTCCTCACAGATCTTCTCTAGATCAGTCAGGTTTCTGGGCTGTCGCTGAGTAACACAGACTTTCAGCTCCCTCCAAAGATTTTCAATTGGATTTAGGTCTGGAGACTGGCTAGGCCACTCCAGAACCTTGATATCGTTCTTACAAAGCCACTTCTTGGTTTTCCTGGCTGTGTGCTTTGGGTCATTGTCATTTTGGAAGATCCAACCACGACTCCTCGTCAATGATCTGACTGAGGGAAGGAGGTTTTTGGCCAAAATCTCACAATATATGGCTGCAGTCATCCTCTCCTTAATACAGTACAGCCGTCCTGTCCAATGAGCAGAAAAACACACCCAAAGCATGATGCAACCACCCCCATGCTTCACAGAAGGGATGGTGTTCTTGGGATGGTACGCATCATTATTCTTCCTCCAAACGCATAGTTGAATTAATACCAAAAAGGTTCATTTTGGTCTCATTTGTCCACAAAACTTTCTCCCATTGACTCCTCTGGATCATCCAAATTGGTCATTGCCAAACTTAAGACGGGCCGTAACATGTGCTGGTTTAAGCAGGGGGACCCTCCGTGCCATGCATGATTTCAAACCATGACGTCTTGGTGTATTACCAACATTGACCTTGGAAACAGTGGTCCCAGCTCATTTCAGGTCATTGACCAAGTCCTGCGATGTAGTCCTGGGCTGATTCCTCACCTTTCTTAGCGTCATTGAGACCCCACCAGGTGATATCTTGCATGGGGCTCCACTCCGATTGAGATTGACCGTCATGTTTAGCTTCTTCCATTTTCTAATGATTGCTCCAACAGTGGACCTTTTTTCACCAAGCTGCTTGGCAATTTCTTTGTAGCCCTTTCCATCCTTGTGGAGTTGTAAAATGTTGTCTCTGGTGTCTTTGGACAGCTCTTTGCTCTGCTGAATGTTTGGGTCTTACTGATTGTATGGGGTGGACAGTTGTCTTTATGCAGCTAACGACCTCACACAGGTGTATCTGATTCAGGATAATACAGTGGAGTGAAGGACGACTTTTAAAGGCGGACTAACAGGTCTTTGAGGGTCAGATTTCTAGCTGATACACAGGTGTTCAAATACTTATTTTCAGCTGTATCTTGGAGAGACAATTCTAAAGGGGGTACTTGGTGAATACAGTTTTCAGAACCACTGCTTTGGATCAAATTTGGATGTATCCATCAATTATAATTTTTTCTAGTTTTGGGGCGATGACAGTTTTAAAGAAAAAAATCAGCCTACATGGCAGCTTTGTGTTATTAGTGTCAATATTGCAACATTTTCTCATTACATCGCACCTGCTTGCTCATTCATTCCACTTATTATTTTTTTCCTTGGAATTTCATTCTTAAATACCTACTCAGTGGCCTAGTGGTTAGAGTGTCCGCCCTGAGATCGGTAGTTTGGGTCATACCAAAGACTATAAAAAAATGGGACCCATTGCCTCCCTGCTTGGCACTCAGCATCAAGGGTTGGAATTCGGGGTTACATCACCATAAATGATTCCCGGACGCGGCACCGCTGCTGCCCACTGCTCCCCTCACTTCCCAGGAGGTGATCAAGGGGATGGGTCAGATGCAGAGGACAAATTTCACCACACAATTGTGTGTGTGACAATCATTGGTACTTTAACTTGAACTTACTTTAACTTTAAAATGTGTCGCTGGCCCTCAAAAAATTATGTGCAGGCTGTACTTTGGACGCCCTTGTACTACAGCCAACATGAGTGCACCAACAATAGTCAGAAAAACGCATCCTGGATGTGCAAGGTCCTTTTCATGCTCGTTTGTGTACATAGTTGCATTCTTTCATCCACCATCAGGACTAAAAAGTTGTTTTTTTGATTTCAAATGGTCTTATGGATGTTGGGTATAGTATAGTTGACTATAGTCGAACCTCAGATTTAGGAGGGACAGTATGGTTTTCGTCCTGGTGGTGGAATTGTGGACCAGCTCTATACTCTCTCCGTGTCCCTCGGTAAAGTCCTGTTGGGAGTGCTCAGAGAGTATGGGCTATTGGACTGTCTGATTGTGGCGGTCTGCTCCCTGTATGATTAGTGTCACAGCTTGGTCTGCATTGCCGGCAGTACGTCGACATGTTTCCAGTGAGGGTTGGACTCCGCCAAGACTGCCCTTTGTCACCAATTCTGTTCATGAACTTTATGGACATAATTCCTAGGCGCAGTCAGGGCGTTGAGGGGATCTGGTTTGGTGGCTGCAGGATTAGGTCTCTGCTTTTTGCAGATAATGTAGTCCTGATGGCTTCTTCAGGCCAGGATCTTTAGCTCTCACTGGATAAGTTTGCAGTTGAGTGTGAAGCGACGGGGATGAGAATCAGCACCTTCAAGTCCGAGTCCATGGTTCTCGCCCGGAAAAGGGTGGAGTGCCATCTCGGGTTGGAAAGGAGACCCTGGCCCAAGTGGAGGAGTTGAAGTACCTAAGAGTCTTGTTAACGAGTAAGGGAACAGTGGATCGTGAGATCGACGGGCGGATCGGTCCGGCGTCTTCAGTAATGCGGAAGCTGTATCGATCCGTTCTAGTGAAGAAGGAGCTGAGTCGAAAGGCAAAGCTCTCACTTTACTGGTTGATCTACGTTCCCATCCTCACCTATAGTGATGAGATTTGGGTTATGACGGAAAGGACAAGATCACAGGTACAAGCGGCCCAAATGTGTTTTCTCCGCCGGGTGGCAGGACTTTCTCTTAGAGATAGGGTGAGAAGTTCTTGTCACCCGGGAAGAGCTCAAAGTAAAGCTGCTGCTCCTCCACATGGAGAGGAGCCAGATGAGGTGGTTCGGGCATCTGCTCAAGATGCCACCCGAACGCCTCTTTGGGGAGGTGTTTAGGGCACGTCCGATCAGTAGGATGCCACGGGGAAGACCCAGGACACAATGGGAAGACTATGTCTCTCGGCTGGCCTGGAAGGAGCTGGACGAAGTGGCTGGGGAGAGGAAAGTCTGGCCTTCTCTGCTTAGGCTGCTGCCCCCTTGACCCCACCTCGGATAAGCGGAAGACGATGGATAGATGGATGAGTGGGTATAGTTTAAACCTTCAAGTACGGATGGGTACCAAATCCACTACTTTTCTGGCACTGACCAAATCCTGCCGTTCCAACCGGTCTGCTGATCTATGTAAAATCCAACGGTGCCACGTTTCAGGTCCTGGTTTGTGCGTGACGTCACGCCCGGATGCCGAGAATTCTGCACTTGCCGATCACTCGAGCAGCACTGAGAGCGGACTGCCTTGAGGTAATGTTGCAATATTCAAGGCCAACTAAGAAACTGACTCAAAAAGACGTTCCGACGCAAGTCAAGTAAGGCTTGACTTTTCCAGAAATGCTCTAGCTTGATGCTAATATACATCGGCGTTGCTATTGCCATCCTACTGATTAGCATTAGCGATTTTACGTGGCAGTTTCTCCAAATGTAATTAAAATTACAACTAAGATGCGTGGTACAATCGGACAGCTGGTGCGTAGTAAGTATTATATAGGGTTGTACGGTATATCTGTACTAGTAAAGTACCGTGATACTCATGAATCATGTTCGGTACTATACCGCCTCTAAAAAGTACCAGTCGTCCCCCCTTTAACGGGCATGACTGCACATCGTCACATCATGACATTGCTGGTTTTACGAGCAGAGGAGCATGTTGGGCAACGCACACACACAGAGTACTTAGAAGCAGACACCTTGATTAGACAGAAAAGTGAGAATGGACACATTTTGGTGTAAAAAGTAAAGATAAAGGTGAAGTTATAACACTGAAACACCCTCTGGAAGAGGTGCTTTAAGACATGGCGAGCTAAAAAGCAGCTAACATCTATCCACAGTGTTTTAGCTACTTCTAAATCACAAATCCCTGCCTTCATGGCGACAAATAAAGTACATTTTCTACAAGTTACATTAGCACTGGAGGGCCTGGAATAGCTAAGCATGCTTCACTACTAACCGTAGCTCACCCGCATCACAATGTAAACAAACGCCATGGGTGGATCTACACCTGACATCCACTGTAATGATACCAAGTACAAGAGCGGCAGCAGACTAAATAGGAGTCTTTGTTTACTTACTACTAAAAGAGAAGTTGTCTAGTATGTTCACTATTCTATTTAATACTAAATTGCAATAAGAAACATAAGTTTAATGTACCCTAAGATTTTTTGTTAAAATAAGACAATAATGACATTTTTTGTGGTCCCCTTTTATTTATTAAAGTATCGAAATACATTTTGGTATCGGTACTGCTACCAAAATATTGGTATTGGGACAACCTTAGTACAATACTTACGGTATTAACTTGTTTAGGGTGCCACAGACAGGGCGACTGAACCGACCAACGCAACATAAATTATACACTACTGGACTGTAATTGCAACTTGGTGTCATACTTGCAAATGAGACTAAGAAATGTGATAATAAAACAAGATAGAACAACTGCAGCAGTTATGATAATCAGCTCATTTTTAAAGGTTGCAGTAAAATATTAGATTTTTTTATGCAAACATATTCATATTTATTAACACACACAAAAGTCCCGAAAATTAATACTGTTCAGTAACGATATTGATTCCCAGCTATGGAGAACAGTATTGTTAAGGTTGTAAGTACAAAAGCCAAAAGCAGTAAAGTTGTCACATTGTGTAAATGGTAAATAAAATCGGAATGCAATGATTTGCAAATCCCTTTCAACTTATATTCAATTAAAAAGACTGCAAAGACAAGATATTTTACGTTAACACTGAGAAACTTTTTTTTCTTCTTGGCAAATAATCAAAAGATGTCATGGGCATTTTTACCACTGTGTTACATGGCCTTTCCTTTTAACAACACTCAGTAAAAAGGTTTGGGAACTGAGCAGACACATTTTTCAAGTTGAATTATTTTCCATTTTGCTTGATGTACATCTTAAGTAGTTCAACAGTCTCCCTTCTGCTATTTTAGCCTTCATATTGCACCACACATTTTCAATGGGAGATTGGTCTGGACTACAAGCAGGCCAGGCAACATATGTTGCTCCAAAACCTGAATGTACCTTCCAGCATTAATGGTGCCTTCACAGATGTGTAAGTTACCCATGTCTTGGGCACTAATACACCCCCATACCATCACAGATGCTGGCTTGTCAACTTTGCGCCCTATAACAATCTGGATAGTTATTTTCCTCTTTGTTCCGGAGGACATGACGTCTACAGTTTCCAAAAACAATTTCAAATTTGGACTCGTCAGACCACAGAACACTTTTCTTAGATTAGCTTGGGCCCAGCGAAGCCGATGGCCTTTCTGGGTGTTGTTGATAAATGGTTTTCTCTTTGCATGGTAGAGTTTTAACTTCTTGTAACAGATTTAGTGACCAACTGTAGTTACTGACAATGGTTTCCTGAAGTGTTGCTAAGCCCATGTGGTGATATCCTTTACACACTGATGTTGCTTTTTAATGCAGTACCGCCTGAGGGATCCAAGGTCACGGACATTGCCTCTTACGTGCAGTGATTTATCCAGATTCGATGAACTTTTTGATGATATTACGGAGCGTAGATGGTGAAATCCCTAAATTCCTTGCAATAGCTGGTTGAGAAATGTTGTTCTTAAACAATTGACTCACGCATTTGTTGACAAAGTGGTGACCACTCACTCCATCCTTGTTTGTGAATGACTGAGCATTTAATGGAAGCTGCTTTTATACCTAATCATGGCACCCACCGGTTACCAATTAGCCTGTTTACCTGTGGGATGTTCAAAATAAATCTTTGATGAGCATTCCTCAACTTTCTCAGTCTTTTTTGCCGATGATGCCAGCTTTTTTGAAACATGTTGCAAGCATCAAATTCCAAATGAGCTAATTTTTGCAAAAAAAAGAAGAACATTAAATATATTTTCTTTGCAGTCTATTTAATTGAATATAAGTTAAAAAAGAATTAGCAAATTATTGTATTCTCTTTTTATTTACCATTTACACAATGTGACAACTTCACTGCTTTTGTAGTTTGTATTCAACTGCATCCAATGCTCACGGTGCGCACACAGGAAGCAGCTCTGGAATGACCAGAC
>NC_084617.1:34335158-34345158 GCF_033978795.1 Nerophis ophidion
TGCAATTGCCAGAAATTTAGGAATTTCAACATCTACGGTTCATAATATCATCAAAAGGTTCAGAGAATCTGGAGAAATCACTCCACGTACGTAAGCGGCATGGCCGGAAACCAACATTGAATGACCGTGACCTTCGATCCCTCAGACGGCACTGTATCAAAAACCGACATCAATCTCTAAAGGATATAACCACATGGGCTCAGGAACACTTCAGAAAACCACTGTCACTAAATGCAGTTGGTCACTACATCTGTAAATGCAAGTTAAAGCTCTACTAGGCAAAGCGAAAGCCATTTATCAATAACATCCAGAAACGCCACCGGCTTCTCTGGGCCCGACATCATCTAAGATGGACTGATGCAAAGTGGAAAAGTGTTCTGTGGTCTGACGAGTCCACATTTCAAATTGTTTTTGGAAATATTCGCCATCGTGTCATCTGGACCAAAGGGGAAGCGAACCATCCAGACTGTTATCGACGCATCGTTCATAAGCCAGCGTCTGTGATGGTATTGGGGTGCATTAGTGCCCAAGGCATGGGTAACTTACACATCTGTGAAGGCACCATTAATGCTGTAAGGTACATACAGGTTTTGGAACAGCATATGCTGCCATCTAAGCGCCATCTTTATCATGGACGCCCCTGCTTTTTTCAGCAAGACAATGCCAAGCCACATTCAGCACGTGATACAACAGCGTGGCTTCGTAAAAAAAGAGTGCGGGTATTTTCCTGTGCCGCCTGCAGTCCAGACCTGTCTCTCATCGAAAATGTGTGGCGCATTATGAAGCGTAAAATACGACAGCGGAGACTCCGGACTGTTGAACGACTGAAGCTCTACATAAAACAAGAATGGGAAAGAATTCCACTTTCCAAGCTTCAAAAATTAGTTTCCTCAGTTCCCAAACGTTTATTGAGTGTTGTTAAAAGAAAAGGTGATGTAACACAGTGGTGAACATGCCCTTACCAAACCCCGTTTCCAAATGAGTTGGGAAATTGTGTTAGAGGTAAATAAAAACAGAATACAATGATTTGCAAATCCTTTTCAACCCATATTCAATTGAATGCACTACAAAGACAAGATATTTAATGTTCAAACTCCATCCATCCATCCATCCATCCATCATCTTCCGCTTATCCGAGGTCGGGTTGCGGGGGCAGCAGCCTAAGCAGGGAAGCCCAGACTTCCCTCTCCCCAGCCACTTCGTCCAGCTCTTCCCGGGGGATCCCGAGGCGTTCCCAGGCAGGCCGGGAGACATGGTCTTTCCAACGTGTCATGGGTCTTCCCCGTGGCCTCCTACCAGTTGGACGTGCCCTAAACACCTCCATAGGGAGGCGTTCGGGTGGCATCCGGACCAGATGCCCGAGCCACCACATCTGGCTCCTCTCGTTGTGGAGGAGCAACAACTTTACTTTGAGTTCCTCCCGGATGGCAGAGCTTCTCACCCTATCTCTAAGGGAGAGCCCCGCCACACGGCGGAGGAAACTCATTTCGGCCGCTTGTACCCGTGATCTTATCCTTTCGGTCATGACCCAAAGCTCATGACCATAGGTGAGGATGGGAATGTAGATTGACCGGTAAAGTGAGAGCTTTGCCTTCCGGCTCAGCTCCTTCTTTACAACAACGGATCGGTACAACGTCCGCATTACTGAAGACGCCGCACCGATCCGCCCGTCGATCTCACGATCCACTCTTCCCTCACTCGTGAACAAGACTCCTAGGTACTTGAACTCCTCCACTTGGGGCTTGGTCTCCTCCCCAACCCGGAGATGGCCCTCCACCCTTTTCCGGGCGAGGACCACAGACTCGGACTTGGAGGTGCTGATTCTCATTCTGGTCGCTTTAGACTCGGCTGCCCACCAATCCAGTGAGAGCTGAAGATCCCGGCCAGATGAAGCCATCAGGACCACATTATCTGCAAAAAGCAGAGACCTAATCCCGCGGCCACCAAACCTCAAAAGTCATAAACTTTTTTTTTTTTTGCAAATAATAATTAACTTAGAATTTTCATGGCTGCAACACGTGCCAAAGTATTTGGGAAAGGGCATGTTCACCACTGTGTTACATCACCTTTTCTTTTAACAACACTCAATAAGCGTTTGGGAACTGAGGAAACTAATTGTTGAAACTTTGAAAGTGGAATTCTTTCTTATGCTTGTTTTCAGTCCTCTTCTGTATTTTACGCTTCATAATGCGCCACACATTTTCGATGGGAGACAGGTCTGGACTGCAGGCGGGCCATTAAAGTACCCGCACTCTTTAGTAACACGTGGCTTGGCATTGTCTTGCTGAAATAAGCAGGGGCGTCCATGATAAAGTTGCTTGGGTGACAAAGTATGTTGCTCCAAAATCTTTGTGGACCATTCAGCATTAATGGTGCCTTCACAGATGTGTAAG
This sequence comes from Nerophis ophidion, assembly GCF_033978795.1. Classification (NCBI taxonomy): domain Eukaryota; kingdom Metazoa; phylum Chordata; class Actinopteri; order Syngnathiformes; family Syngnathidae; genus Nerophis; species Nerophis ophidion. Next base: position 34,337,552 of record NC_084617.1, read on the forward strand.
TTACCCATGCCTTGGGCACTAATGCACCCCCATACCATCACAGATGCTGGCTTTCGAACTTTGCGCCTATAACAATCCGGATGGTTATTTTCCTCTTTGTTCCGGAGGACACCACGTCCTCTGTTTCCAAATATAATTTGAAATCTGGACTCGTCAGACCACAGAACACTTTTCCACTTTGCATCAGTCCATCATAGATGATCTCGGGCCCAGCGAAGCCGGCGGTGTTTCTGGGTATTGTTGATAAATGAGTTTTGCTTTGCATAGTAGAGTTTTAACTTGCACTTACAGATGTAGCGACCAACTGTAGTTACTGACAGTGGCTTTATGAAGTGTTCCTGAGCCCATGTGGTGATATCCTTTACAGACTGATGTCGTTTTTTTATGCAGTACCACCTCAGGAATCAAAGGTCCGTAATAGCATCGCTTACGTTCAGTGATTTCTCCAGATTCTCTGAACCTTTTGATGATTTTACGGATCGTAGATGGTAAAATCCCTTAAAGGGGAACATTATCACAATTTCAGAAGGGTTAAAACCAATAAAAATCAGTTCTTAGTGGCTTATTTTATTTTTCGAAGTTTTTTTCAAAATGTTACCCATCCCGGAATATCCCTAAAAAAACCTTTAAAGTGCTTGATTTTCGCTATTTGCCTAAGCCACTGTCCATTTCCCTGTGACGTCACATAGCGATTCCATACAAATAATGGCGAATAGCACAGCAAGATATAGTGACATTAGCTCGGATTCAGACTCGGATTTCAGCGGGTTAAGCGATTCAACAGATTACGCATGTATTGAAACAGATGGATGCAGTATAGAGGCAGATAGCGAAAACGAAATTGAAGAAGAAACTAAAGTTATTGAGCGAATAGCTATTGACGCTATTCGGCCATGCATGTCCGTCTTAGCGTCACCGGTAAAATGTGCAGACCAAACGATCAGGACTTTCGCATTGACACTGGATCAACTTAAATCCGTCGATTGGTAAGTGTTTGTTTCGCATTAAATGTGGGTGGAAGGAAACGCTGGATGTAAATATAGTTTCAAATGTACATACAGGTAGCCTAAATAGCATGTTAGCATCGATTAGCTGGCAGTCATGCCGCGACTAAATATGTCTGATTAGTCAATAAAATCAACAACACTCACCTTTGTGATTTCATTGACTTTATCGTTGGGAATGCATCTGCTTTGAGTGTCGCAGGATATCCAGACATTCTTGCCATCTCTGTGCCATCTCTGTCGTAGCAACTTAAATCCGTCGACTGGTATTTGTTTGTTTGACATTAAATGTGGATGGAGGGAAAGGCTGGATGTAAATATAGCTACAAATGAGGCATAATGCTTCAATATGTACACAGCTAGCCTAAATAGCATGTTAGCATCGATTAGCATGCTGTGCTAATCGATGAACATTCTATGTAAATCAACTTGAATCCGTCCCTGATCCTGTTGATACACCCTCCGACAACTTACCGACAAGGCATGATGTCTCCAAGGTATCGGAAAATAGTCGAAAAAACGGCAAATAACAGAGCTGATTTGACTCGATGCGTGTGATGTGTAGGGAAAAATGGCATTCAGTACCGATGTGATGTCACGTTCTGACGTCGTCGCTCAGAAAGGGATAAACAGAAACGCGTTTAATTCGCCAAAATTCACCCATTTAGAGTTCGGAAATCGGTTAAAAAAATATATGGTCTTTTTCTGCAACATCAAGGTATATATTGACGCTTACATGGGTCCGGTGATAATGTTCCCCTTTAATTCCTTGCAATAGCTCTTTGAGAAATGTTGTTCTAAAGCTGTTCGACAATTTGCTTACAAAGTGGTTACCCTCGCCCCATCCTTGTTTGTGAATTACTTAGCATTTCATGGAAGCTGCTTTTATACCCAATCATGGTACCTACCTGTTCCAATTAGCCTGCACACCTGGGGGATTTTCCAAATAAGTGTTTGATGAGCATTCCTCAACTTTATCAGTATGTATTGCCACCTTTCCCAACTTCTTTGTCACGTGTTGCTGGCATCAAATTCCAAAGATAATGATTATTTGCAAACAAAAAAATGTTTATCAGTTTGAACATCAGATATGTTGTCTTTGTAGCATATTCAACTGAATATGGGTTGAAAATGATTTGCAAATCACTGTATTCCGTTTATATTTACATCTAACACAATTTTCCAACTCAGATGGAAACGGGGTTTGTAGATAAATGGAGCGGAGTTAAAGTAGCGTTTTTTTCCTCTATAAAAATACTCAAGTAAAAGTATAAGTATGTTGCATTAAAACTACTCTTAGAAGTACAATTTATCCCTAAAGTTACTCAAGTAGATGTAACGGAGTAAATGTAGTGCGTTACTACCCACCTCTGCAAATCGCCCAGCCCTATATCCCACATTTCTCATCCGATATGAACCCTTCCACCATCCACATACTCCACACACCCTGGACATTCAAGCCAGCATGTTTCCCATTTTTTAAAAATTCCATGATTCCCAGGGACTTCCAACAAGCGGTAGAAAATAGATGGATGGATGGATGGACAATGAATGGGCAATATACAAAACTCGGCATAGCTCGGTTGGTAGAGTGGCCGTGCCAGCAACTTGAGGGTTGCAGGTTCGATTCCCGCTTGTGCCATCCTAGTTACTGCCGTTGTGTCCTTGGGCAAGACACTTTACCCACCTGCTTCCAGTGCCACCCACACTGGTTTAAATGTAACTTAGATATTGGGTGTCACTATGTAAAGCGCTTTGAGTCACTTGAGAAAAGCGCTATATAGATATAATTCACTTCACTTCACTTCACTCTCCATAGCCCACATTTCTCAACCGATTTTGAAACGGTCCACCATCCACGCACTCCTGACCCAAGACATTGAAGCAGTTCACTTGTATCGGCACATAGGGCAATAGTTTATCTTAATTTTCATCTTTAAAGAAACCTATCTTGTAGCTAATGCTGCGCATTTCAATGCCAATATTACCAATAACCTCCATTCCTGTGTTTGTGTGTCCCAGCAATGTCTAAAGCAGCAGTGAAGATCTCTGCGGACCTTCTCAGTAACCCGCTGTGTGAACAGGACCAGGCCTTCCTGGAGTCCATGACGGCTTTGGACACGGCCATGAGGAGGATGGACTCCTTCAACCAGGAGAAGGTCAGAATTGTACAATCCCACTCTCTTATTTATCTGTTTGTATTTTTGGAATCAGGTATGAAATACAACATGTAAAATGTTTTTACGTTTGTCAATATTTTTACTCGTACTGTCGGCTGCAAACTGTCGGTGTCTTTTCCGTCTGTTGAGTTTTTTAAAGCATCTGCAGCGATATCCCCTTAGGCCCAAGCTGCTGCTTGTCAGCTGTCAACATGAATGACTTGTACAATACGATAGACACATGTTGTCTATCGTACATCAAGGTAACTAGTTTTATTAAATGTTTGTGTTTTGCTTTATTCAGCGCCTTTATTGTTTTTAATTAATCAGTTAAATCTATTTTTGTTTTCTAATTTGTATTATTTATTGTATATCTTAATATGTATTTTGTTTTAAGTATAGAATATAAACTATATCTATAGATTGGGGGTGTCCAAACTTTTTCCATTGAAATTAAAGCATGCGGGGACTATTTGAGATTTTTTATTTTAACATACAGATTTTTTTTTTTAACCTGTAGGGCTCCCCTCAATTTTGGTCCCAGGGACCCGGAAGAGTCTAGGTTATATAAATGTTAAAAATAAGTTGTGTATTATATAAACTCTTATTATTCAAAATCAACTGCAATATAAAGTAAAAACTTTTTTTTAGTGTGTTGTGGCCTTTTTCTTTTAAGGAACTCTTGTTTTTAATGGTGAAAACACAAAATATTTAAAAAAATTTCACCAAAGTGTAATATTTGATGTGAAGTGCCTGGAGCCTTAAATAGGTCAATAATTCATTACACCACTGATTGTAAAACAATGTTGAGCATTTAAAGTATAAAGAACAAAAAAGGTTCCAAAAGGCCTCTACTAATAAAAGTGTTAAAAAAAACAAGTCTTACATTTTTTATAATTTTTTTATTTTCAACACTTAAATCTCTAGATAAACTTCAGATCTATTCATTGATTATTAGTTATGTTTATGTGGCAAACACCGGAAATATGGAATATTTTCCCACCAAAAAATGTCAAATTGGACTATTTGATGTGAAGTGGGGTGGGGGGTTATTCGTACTGTATGTAAAAAGGTGCGCTTGTAAGGAGAGACAAGAAAGAGTGAGAAAAGCCTGTAGTGTAATGCACGCAGCTAAAAGCAACTGCGTGAGAACGTATACTCCAATACTCACGATATAATAATTTTCTTTATCACACGGAGACAAACCCACAATATATCCAGTTTATTCCATATATCAACCAGCCCTACGCCTGATATAAAAGCATAATTTTGGCACAAAGATAAAGAAAAACATTTATTTAGGGCTAGTGGTGAGTGAAATAAGTGATATGTATTGTGCCTATTTAATATAGGGTATTTCATATTTGAGAAAGGACAATACAGGCAAGTTTCACTTACTTTTATCTTGCAGTGTAAAAGTGACGATTAGGGTTCAAATAAAAGTGCAGTGTAATCTCACATTGTTTTGCTTCCAATCGGGCCAGGACAGACACAATAAGAGAAAACAATGTATCGTGAGAAATCCAGCCCAGGCTAGGTGGAAGTTGCTGATAACGAAGGTCGTTTCGAACCATGTTCCTTTCTTCATATCAGTGTATCTTGTCTCACTCAGTTATTTTGAGTGGAATCATGGCCACTGCATCACACTATTACTCTATGCATTTCATTTTCCAGTCCGATTGCAATTTTTTTTTAAACATTTTCTCTTTGTCCCAATCCCAATGTGAGACAAGAACACATAAAGCTTTCTCTTTTTTGTGCGTTCTAAATGGTAAAAAGACTGCTAGCAAGAGGTGGCTAACAATGCAGGCAATGGGAATTGACCTATCAAGGCCCCTAAAAACATACCAAAATCTCATACATGGTTTTATGTAAGTACGTTTGCAAAGTAGTAACAGGCACATTAAGAATTATTGGAACTTCCTTATATTAGAGAACCAGCTACAAGTTTTACCTTAATGGCCGGTGCCCCCTAGACCAAAAAGTATCTATTTCTCTGCTATAGTCCGTATGGGCCAAAGCTGTATTCAGTTGTAATACTTTTTTCCACCACTTGTGGCAGTAATGACAATATCAAGCAGAAGAAGTCTGGAGCTAAAGTAATATAGAAGTTTATTCAGCGCAAAAAGTATGACTTAAGTAGTGAAGGTGTATTTTCATTTACACTTACATGTTATTGACAGTTTGGTTAAAAAACATTCAATCTTATTTTGGGTTATTTAATTTAACACTGGGCAGAACAGTGGGAGAGGGGTTAGTGCATGTGCCTCACAATACAAAGGTCCTGAGTAGTCCTGGATACAATCCCGGGCTTGGGATCTCTCTGTGTGGAGTTTTCATGTTCTCCCCGTGACTGCGTGGGTTCCCTCTGGGTACTCAGGCTTCCTCCCACCTCCAAAGACATGCACCTAGGTATAGGTTGATTGGCATCACTTAATTGGCCATAGTGTATAAATGTGAGTGTGAATGTTGTCTGTCTATCTGTGGCGGCCCTCGGATGAGATGGCGACTTGTCCAGGGTGTACGCCGACTCCCGCCCGAATGCAGGTGAGATAGGCTCCAGGACCCCCCGCGACCCCAAAATGGGACAAGCGGTAGAAAAATGGATGGATGGATGGATAATTTAACACAGCACAATTGTGTGTGAATGTATTTTCGTCACAACATAATCGCATGTAAATGTATATGTGTCAGTTATTTGTCAGTCACTTTGTATGCAGTATATTTCGTTAGTACTTATTTTTCTAATCAGCCTGACCGAAGGTTTGTGTTAAATAAATACAAATCTTTGTGATTCACTTATGCTTTCATTTCATTTGACAAGGTTTTAAACTGTATGTAGGTTAAATATAATTAGTGAATATGATTAAAATCAAGAGTAGGATTAATAATTCCAAGATGGCGGCGCCCAGACGGGCTGCGACATCGCGGAGCTCTTGGTAAATATGGAACATTTGGCAGAAATACTGAACGATTCTGCAAACTTCATGGCTGGCTCACATCGTGGTCACTCCGTGATCACTTACGACCGCCAGACACTTCTGGATGTGGACAGATCGGGCTGTTTTGGACTGATAGACGCATGCTTGCTAGACCTGCTAACTAGCACGGGACTACTTCGGCGGCTACATCCAGCGGCCTGTGAAGCAGCGGAGTATAGTAGCAGCGGGGGCCGTCTACGGAGCAGACGCAAGCGGTGTGATCGGAAACGCGGATGCCGATATAAACAACTTTAACACTTACTAATATGCGCCACGCTGTGAAGCCACACCAAACAAGATTGACAAACACATTTCGGGAGAGCATCCTCATAGTAACACAACATAAACACAACACAACGAATACCCATAATCCTTTGTATCCGTGACAAGTCCTGAATATATTTTACACCCCCGCGCCGCCAACCCCGCCCACCTTACTGACGCGGGGTGTATAAAATAGTCAGGAACACCATGTCACACTGGACCAGGAAACCACGACATAGCTCAAGATCCCCTTCGAAAGCCTAAGAACTAGGCATCTTCGGCTCACAGGATGAAGGGGGCTGCCGCGGTGGGGGCGGCTTGTACGAGTTCCGGGGGAGCGGCAGAGCTCGGGTAGATCAAGTCCAGTAGAGCCAACATGTTAGCAAAAGCAGCATCCAGCTTATTTTCCAGAACACAAAAGCGCTCTTGGTGCTGCTGGAATGCCGTGTTCATGGCTGTGACACTTGGTGCAGGGAACCCTCGGGAGGTGAGCGGGGTACGTGCCAAGTCTTTGCCGTCTGGTTCTGACATGACCAGAACGTACTGTGACGGGCCAGCGGGAGAAGAAAACGGCTGGAAGACGATGACGTTAGCTGTCAGCGTATTTATTGACAACTTGGAATGTGTGTGTGGTGTGTAAGTAACCCAAAGAGATGAAATGTGACTACGTGTGAGACTTATCTGAGCGTGGAGATCAGAGGGTGTTGAGGGTGCGTGTTGATCATGTCAGAGGTTTCCAATTTGGGCAAGCCAGGCTCGAGCGTTGGAGGACAGGCGGAGGATCAAGGGGAGGAGCGCGGCGTCTTGGTCGGTAGGCAGGCGAGATGTCGATGTTCAGGGAGGTAAGGGAAGATCCACGGGGGTTTTCAGGTTGACGAGACACACAACTCGACAACGAGGAATGACGACGGGGTGCTGGAAAATGACACAACAAAAGAGACGATGAGCACAACAGGGAGGGAGCACAGTGAGAGAGAAAATGCATGCAGGAGAGCTGGAGACCTGTGGGCTTACTGTACAGCGTACGTGAAGCTACGTTCTGGGGTCAGGTCTCAGGTTGTGCTGGATTATGAAGGCTGATCACTCATCACAGACAGGTGGGTTGATTGCGGAGCGTTTGCAGCCGCGCTGAAGCGCGCTCGCAGCCGAGAGACAGCGCATATATTAGTGGCCATCGGCGCGCTTGTAAGGACGCGCAA